>NW_026457371.1:0-1804 GCF_943734635.1 Anopheles cruzii | reverse complement strand
TCCACTTCACGCCCGCGGATCGCAACAACGGACTGTTGTTGTTGTTGCCGAAATCAGCCGAGATCAGCAGCGGGACCTGGCGCGAGCGCGAGTTTTGCTTGTTTTATTGTTTTTTTTCTGAACTTTCGAAACGCGATAAAATTCCACATCAACGACAACGGCGGTAACGGACGCGGGGTTCTCTCTCCCTTTCCGTTTGCTCGCCTAGTCCGGTCGATCCGAGAGGTGCGCTCCTTTTCCTTTTGTTCCTTTGTTTTTGCTTTCAGATTATTGCAACGATTCAGGCGGAACAGTGATCGACAAAACGGTGCAACCTTCGTGGCCTAGAGAAATATAAATTTTCTCTCAGTCTGTACAAGCTGACGATTTACTTGGCGTTTGATACAATTCGAATTTATCTTCAACTAGCCGACGTTGCAAATTTCCCTCAAACATTTAAATGTTCATAAGAACCACTCTATTTGCTTGGTTTGACAATGATGTCAAACTCTTTGTTTTCAAGGTAAATGGGGAAAATGGTAAACTATTCCCCATTTTCGTGGCCTTCATTATGCATTCGCATTGATTATCAGTGTGTATCAGTAACAGTAACGTTCTCGGAATACAACCGAAACGCATTCGATGGTCGATTTCATCTATTAACATTTTTTTTTTTTATTATTCAGCATTCAACATTATTTTTAGTATTCAGCACCTGCTTAAAATATTGCACTCAAATTATGCACTATCAGAACATTCGAACTGACGTCTTTCTCTGCTACGGACGAGCGGATAATTCACGTACAATTTTCTTTTGTGCGTATGTTTTATAAATACCACTGTGCCCATAAAATAACGGGAAACAGTTGTCTTCGTTCCAATACGAATTCTTTCCAACAGGTCAAACTTTCAACAAAGAATACTGTTGGAGTGTAAGGCGTTGTGTGAGGAGAGACAATTCTTGGTTCAACTTCCTCGTGATGTTTTTGCATCACATTTTCGAAATCCTTTCGTGATTATTTAGCCACAAACTTATGCTATACCAAGGGTGTGCGTTGAGAATTGGACTGTTTTTAACACACAAAAAACGTTTATAAAATGTTAATGCGGTTTTCTATTTTTTTTTCAAAGTATATGCCATCGCTAGCTATACATTTCTCCTATCTCTCTGATCAGACGAAAGAATTCTTCATCTTTTCAAGTAAACTAATAAGCCATTCCATTTCGACTTCCTCGTTGATAAACGAAGAGCTGCTCAGCCAAAACGTGTCCCATCGATGAAAAAGAATGCTATTCGGATTGAACCAAGTTCCCATCCAAGTGATTTGATTGTACCCTGAAACAGTTTGTAGCTTTGGGGGTCATGGAGACGCCAGGTTTTATGGCCATTGTGCCCCACCAGGCGTCTCCATTTTAGAAAACAGAAACGGCTTTTGGTTGTTTTTCGATCAATGGATGGTTCAAATTGATCATTTGTTGTCAGTAGCGATCGGAATTAACGTTTTCATCAGGTTTTTAGGAGCTTTTGAAACAACACACCTTTCTGTCCCATCAGAAAGTCCGTTTTTTGGAGTTCTTCGACGCTTTTTTTTGTTAAGTAAAAATCGCCATTTCGGAATTTTTTAAACCGCTTAAAGCACTGCGGTATTCCAAAAACAAGCCTCGTCCAATCCAATGTACTACTGTGGAAACGCAAAACACAACAAAACACGCAGGTGTGTCAGTGTCCGTGTGCTCCTTGTGCCCCCTTTTGATTCGCAAAGTCACTGGAACGAGCGCTGGAGGAAGACCGAAACCCCGATCGGCACCGAAGCAGAAGACAACT
>NW_026457370.1:0-1804 GCF_943734635.1 Anopheles cruzii | reverse complement strand
AAGCTGCCAGTCGGTGCCGGCACCGAACGCACAAAGTTCATGCACGTAACGTTGTACTGGTGAAAGTATGGATCACCCGGTCCAATCGGAACAGGAAAACACTCTGGATGCTGCGGTTGCCCAGGGTCACAGCATTCGATCGGCTTCCCGTTGATGCCCTGGTTCAGCGCTGTCGAGGTGATGTCATGATCAAGGAACTGACCCCAGACGGCGAGCATCACGGAAAAGGATGGATCGTTGTGGTAGGAAGGGCGATGAATGTCTAGCGAAACGTGTCGCGCACTGGGCAGCTCAGCACCATCGCGGGCAACTCGTGGTGCCGAGATTCCATCGGCGTAGTCCGGGTTTAGCTGACGGCGGAACGGTATCATTGCGATACCGTACTCATACGGGTGTTCCTTGTTGTTACACGTCCCGTTGGCGCTCCGGTAACGGGAGTTGAAGTCACATTGTGCCTTGTACTGCATCCGTGGCACATTGAGCACTGGACCACGTCCTACGCATCCTCTGCGGCGTAAGCCAATCCTCTTTACCAGTGCCTTCGTGGCCCGATCTTCAACGAATCCCAGCTTGGCCGCCATTCGAGCAGCTACCGTAGCACCAATGGATTTCTGATGCCGAAACGAAGGAGACTTCACCGGTGGCGAGGAAAGGGTCTCTTCCAACAGTTCCTTGTCCCCGAGCGCTTTTTCACCTTCGGCAATGGCGGCCATTTTGTCGTCCTCACTTACGTCCATTCCGTTCCAGTCCGGTGTCGGTTCATCTAGGGTAAGAGGGTGTTGAAGAAATGGTAAGTTTATCGGGCGTAATCCAGACACGACAACTTACCGGCCAGCGGAAAGCTGATGAGATTCAAAAGCTCTGGAAATTCCGCTGCCGTGGTGTTTCCTTCGTCGAACGGCGGTTTCGTTGCATCGCCGAATATGATGTAACTGATGCTGATCACGACTGCCAGCACAAACGCACCGCTAGGGAGAAAACCGAGTGATTCGTTATTCTGCAGATGACCACCAACTGAGAGTCTTTTCCTTCCTTACAGTATTGCGGAACATATCCAACACTGGAACGTGCGAACCTGCCTTTCGCGTAAGGTTTCGTGTGCCTTCAGATGGTGCACAGTTCCCGATGGTCCCGAAACGAACGGCGAGGGAGACGGGGGCCCCGTCGTTAGCGGGGTTCTTTCATCGATCATGGCCTCGCGATCTGTGACAAAAGTGGCAGAAATAAACACTTGAATTGTAAAGCGTCAATCACCAATCGAGCATGAGGCGGTGCTTAACTTATTGTTAGAGAACGTAAATTCAGAAACCCCGCCGAGAGGAGGTCTGCCGACGGCCGCAATCGAAAAGAAACTAATTGAACTGGTCGCTGTTACATCTAATAAACCGGTTACTTTGGCAGTTACTCCGCGGTCCCAACCCAGAAGCCCCCCAATGGCCGGTCATTCGATACGACGCGTATTCCGGCCGGTAGACGCTACACACCATTTTGCTATGTTCTTCACTCATATCCAGTCCGGTGTGACGATACCGAAAGTCATCTCGTTTCCGCTCGGACATTCGGTTGGCGCGCGCTCCTAAGGTTTCCCACACGACGGTGGTCCATAACTCGGTTGGCTTCAGTTAGCTGCAAAGGGCACACCAAAGCATATGAAAGTTCTAAGAAAGACACTTTCCAGCAGAACGGTATTTCTTCAAACGACCAAAGAAACACCATGCGGTTCCGCGTGCAAAGGCATAGAAACGATTGTCGCTAGGTGACCGTCAAATATTTGAGACAGATTATCGCTAAATCATATGAAGCT
>NW_026457369.1:0-1805 GCF_943734635.1 Anopheles cruzii | reverse complement strand
GCAAGTTCCTATGCGGCCAGTACATCCGCTGCCGGCTAAAGCGTTCCTGCGTGTTCAATCGGAAGCTGAGCCTCCAGCGGATCCGCAGCATCGTCGTAATGCCCTCGATACACGTCGTCCGGGAGACCTGTGCAGCTTTCCTGCACCCTGTTCCCGTCACCCGTCCCGAATGGGTGTATCATTAACCGTCCTTCCGCACGTCCTTTATTATCAGTTGTTCTTTGTCGTGTTTCTCCTTAAGACCCTTAGAGCTGTACCCTGTAACCGTGGAAATAAATTCCAGACATTTTCTCTTAAAAGCGCAAAATCCGTCGTTCGAATTTTCTTTATTTCCGCTGGAACTTGAAAGAAATTGGCCAAATCCTAAAGAAAAGGGGGCGGACAGTAAGGTAAGACTCGCAGCAATGCACGAAAGAAGCACCCAGCAGAAAGAAGAGAAGGGAAGCCGATCGAATACGTCACCGAGAAGCCTTATCATCTGAAACGGAGAAGCAACGTGAAGCGGGAAGGGAAGCCAATCGGATACGTCATTGGGGCGATCCTCTGACCCTCCTCTGGGCCCGATCCTTTGAAACGTCGGATAATCGAGAAATGAGGATGACATGAGCCATGACGATGTGAATAAAGCTGCGAGTGACCGCGGTTGGGAATAGACGTGACTCTCCCGGTTTAAATTAGTTCAGATTAGCAGATGAAAAGGGAAGAAAGTTCTTCCCATACGAGATGACAGAAACATCATGCTCAAAGTCTCTTAAATGATAGTAACCACAACAACAAATAAAAATGTTCCTGCAAGATTATGTGTAAGACGCCCTCGAACAAAGTAAGCTATTGTTGGCGACGATCTTAACATGAAACGGTTTCTATGATTTGTGTGCTTAGAACCTTTCGTCAACAAAGTATCAACGCAACGTGTACTTCGATCAAGTTATATTGGTAAGTAATAACAAAGGATTTTTGTTTGTTAAATATTTGAGAAGGTTGTCGTCCGAATCGCTGTCCCACCAGTTAGCATCTTTTTACAAGAGAAGCAAAGTTCTTAACATTTCTGACAGTAAATTCAAGATTTTAAGGAAATGAGAAAAGAGTTTTTCCTTCAAAGCAGGCCAAAGAGAACGGAAACCCGCACTACTCTTCTCTTCGGTCGAATAATTTGGTAGACATAAAACCACGGTATTCACAATGGGAAGTATTGAGCGTCAGGACTTATTGGTACACCAAGTGGCAGCGCGGTGCCCAAAATCGGCGAGTCGGTGTGAGATCCCTTTCTAGGCGTTACCCTTTCTCTTTTGCGTTCCCTTGCCGGGCTCGGGGCGATCCTTTTCGCGGTCGGACCGCTGCGAGTTCGTCGGCTCCCCGCGCAGAGGCTACACTACTTACCGGATTCGTTTACGCCTAACGGCCAACGGTACGCTTCGTTCGTCACTGTATTAATCCGTCGACCCTAATCTACCGCGGCCCTGGGATCATCCCGTTCGGTAAGGTGCGAAAAATAGAATATTTTAGTGAAGCAAAGTTTTGTAAAGTGGATATCTGCAAAAGAAGTCAATGGATACTCGATAACGTGGAGGCACTCTTTTCAGTATTAACGTATCAAAGTTCAAAGGATTTCAGTTATACTGGGGTATTCATTTCGTTAATTTTCACATCTGCATCTTTGGAGAATTTAAAAAGTAACATTTGCCAAGCTATGGCCGAGGTAACACCCGTAATATGCATAAAGTTCATTGAAAATTATCTTACCAGAATCGACTGTTACCACAGATCCCGAGGCGGCCATCTGAACGATATTGTGTTTCACGCAT
>NW_026457368.1:0-1805 GCF_943734635.1 Anopheles cruzii | reverse complement strand
GCAAGTTCCTATGCGGCCAGTACATCCGCTGCCGGCTAAAGCGTTCCTGCGTGTTCAATCGGAAGCTGAGCCTCCAGCGGATCCGCAGCATCGTCGTAATGCCCTCGATACACGTCGTCCGGGAGACCTGTGCAGCTTTCCTGCACCCTGTTCCCGTCACCCGTCCCGAATGGGTGTATCATTAACCGTCCTTCCGCACGTCCTTTATTATCAGTTGTTCTTTGTCGTGTTTCTCCTTAAGACCCTTAGAGCTGTACCCTGTAACCGTGGAAATAAATTCCAGACATTTTCTCTTAAAAGCGCAAAATCCGTCGTTCGAATTTTCTTTATTTCCGCTGGAACTTGAAAGAAATTGGCCAAATCCTAAAGAAAAGGGGGCGGACAGTAAGGTAAGACTCGCAGCAATGCACGAAAGAAGCACCCAGCAGAAAGAAGAGAAGGGAAGCCGATCGAATACGTCACCGAGAAGCCTTATCATCTGAAACGGAGAAGCAACGTGAAGCGGGAAGGGAAGCCAATCGGATACGTCATTGGGGCGATCCTCTGACCCTCCTCTGGGCCCGATCCTTTGAAACGTCGGATAATCGAGAAATGAGGATGACATGAGCCATGACGATGTGAATAAAGCTGCGAGTGACCGCGGTTGGGAATAGACGTGACTCTCCCGGTTTAAATTAGTTCAGATTAGCAGATGAAAAGGGAAGAAAGTTCTTCCCATACGAGATGACAGAAACATCATGCTCAAAGTCTCTTAAATGATAGTAACCACAACAACAAATAAAAATGTTCCTGCAAGATTATGTGTAAGACGCCCTCGAACAAAGTAAGCTATTGTTGGCGACGATCTTAACATGAAACGGTTTCTATGATTTGTGTGCTTAGAACCTTTCGTCAACAAAGTATCAACGCAACGTGTACTTCGATCAAGTTATATTGGTAAGTAATAACAAAGGATTTTTGTTTGTTAAATATTTGAGAAGGTTGTCGTCCGAATCGCTGTCCCACCAGTTAGCATCTTTTTACAAGAGAAGCAAAGTTCTTAACATTTCTGACAGTAAATTCAAGATTTTAAGGAAATGAGAAAAGAGTTTTTCCTTCAAAGCAGGCCAAAGAGAACGGAAACCCGCACTACTCTTCTCTTCGGTCGAATAATTTGGTAGACATAAAACCACGGTATTCACAATGGGAAGTATTGAGCGTCAGGACTTATTGGTACACCAAGTGGCAGCGCGGTGCCCAAAATCGGCGAGTCGGTGTGAGATCCCTTTCTAGGCGTTACCCTTTCTCTTTTGCGTTCCCTTGCCGGGCTCGGGGCGATCCTTTTCGCGGTCGGACCGCTGCGAGTTCGTCGGCTCCCCGCGCAGAGGCTACACTACTTACCGGATTCGTTTACGCCTAACGGCCAACGGTACGCTTCGTTCGTCACTGTATTAATCCGTCGACCCTAATCTACCGCGGCCCTGGGATCATCCCGTTCGGTAAGGTGCGAAAAATAGAATATTTTAGTGAAGCAAAGTTTTGTAAAGTGGATATCTGCAAAAGAAGTCAATGGATACTCGATAACGTGGAGGCACTCTTTTCAGTATTAACGTATCAAAGTTCAAAGGATTTCAGTTATACTGGGGTATTCATTTCGTTAATTTTCACATCTGCATCTTTGGAGAATTTAAAAAGTAACATTTGCCAAGCTATGGCCGAGGTAACACCCGTAATATGCATAAAGTTCATTGAAAATTATCTTACCAGAATCGACTGTTACCACAGATCCCGAGGCGGCCATCTGAACGATATTGTGTTTCACGCAT
>NW_026457367.1:0-1810 GCF_943734635.1 Anopheles cruzii | reverse complement strand
AAGCTGCCAGTCGGTGCCGGCACCGAACGCACAAAGTTCATGCACGTCACGTTGTACTGGTGAAAGTATGGATCGCCCGGTCCAATCGGAACGGGAAAACATTCTGGATGCTGCGGTTGCCCAGGGTCACAGCATTCGATTGGCTTCCCGTTGACGCCCTGGTTCAGCGCCGTTGAGGTGATGTCATGATCAAGGAACTGACCCCAGACGGCGAGCATCACGGAAAAGGATGGATCGTTGTGGTAGGAAGGGCGATGGATGTCTAGTGAAACGTGTCGCGCACTGGGCAGCTCAGCACCATCGCGGGCAACTCGTGGTGCCGAGATTCCATCGGCGTAGTCCGGGTTTAACTGACGACGGAACGGTATCATGGCGATACCGTACTCATACGGGTGTTCCTTGTTGTTACACGTCCCGTTGGCACTCCGGTAACGGGAGTTGAAGTCACATTGTGCCTTGTACTGCATCCGTGGCACGTTGATCTCGGGACCACGTCCTACGCATCCTCTGCGGCGTAAGTCAATCCTCTTTACCAGTGCCTTTGTGGCGCGATCTTCAACGAATCCCAACTTGGCCGCCATTCGAGCAGCCACCGTAGCACCAATGGATTTCTGATGCCGAAACGAAGGAGACTTCACCGGTGGCGAGGAAAGGGTCTCTTCCAACAGTTCCTTGTCCCCGAGCGCTTTTTCACCTTCGGCAATGGCGGCCATTTTGTCGTCCTCACTGACTTCCATTCCGTTCCAGTCAGGGATTGGCTCATCTAGGATAAGAGGACGTTGAAGAGATGGTAAGTTTATAGGGCGTCATCCACACACGACAACTTACCGGCCAGTGGAAAGCTGATGAGATTCAAAAGCTCTGGAAATTCCGCTGCCGTGGTGTTTCCTTCGTCGAACGGCGGTTTCGTTGCATCGCCGAATATGATGTAACTGATGCTGATCACGACTGCCAGCACAAACGCACCGCTAGGGAGAAAACCGAGTGATTCGTTATTCTGCAGATGACCACCAACTGAGAGTCTTTTCCTTCCTTACAGTATCGCGGAACATATCCAACACTGGAACGTGCGAACCTGCCTTTCGCGTAAGGTTTCGTGTGCCTTCAGATGGTGCACAGTTCCCGATGGTCCCGAAACGAACGGCGAGGGAGACGGGGGGCCCGTTGTTAGCGGGGTTCTTTCATCGATCATGGCCTCGCGATCTGTGACAAAAGTGGCAGAAATAAACACTTGAATTGTAAAGCGTCAATCACCAATCGAGCACGAGGCGGTGCTGTGAACTAACTTATTGTTAGAGAACGTAAATTCAGAAACCCCGCCGAGAGGAGGTGTGCCGACGGCCGCAATCGAAAAGAAACTAATTGAACTGGTCGCTATTACATCTAATAAACCGGTTACTTTGGCAGTTACTCCGCGGTCCCAACCCAGAAGCCCCCCAATGGCCGGTCATTCGATACGACGCGTATTCCGGCCAGTAGACGCTACACACCATTTTGCTATGTTCTTCACTCATATCCAGTCCGGTGTGACGATACCGAAAGTCATCTCGTTTCCGCTCGGACATTCGGTTGGCGCGCGCTCCTAAGGTTTCCCACACGACGGTGGTCCATAACTCGGTTGGCTTCAGTTAGCTGCAAAGGGCACACCGAAGCATATGAAAGTTCTAAGAAAGACACTTTCCAGCGGAACGGTATTTCTTCAAACGGCCAAAGAAACACCATGTGGTTCCGCGTGCGAAGGCACAGAAACGATTGTCGCTAGATGACCGTCAAATATTTGAGACAGATTATCGCTAAATCATATGAAGCT
>NW_026457366.1:0-1810 GCF_943734635.1 Anopheles cruzii | reverse complement strand
AGCTTCATATGATTTAGCGATAATCTGTCTCAAATATTTGACGGTCATCTAGCGACAATCGTTTCTGTGCCTTCGCACGCGGAACCACATGGTGTTTCTTTGGCCGTTTGAAGAAATACCGTTCCGCTGGAAAGTGTCTTTCTTAGAACTTTCATATGCTTCGGTGTGCCCTTTGCAGCTAACTGAAGCCAACCGAGTTATGGACCACCGTCGTGTGGGAAACCTTAGGAGCGCGCGCCAACCGAATGTCCGAGCGGAAACGAGATGACTTTCGGTATCGTCACACCGGACTGGATATGAGTGAAGAACATAGCAAAATGGTGTGTAGCGTCTACTGGCCGGAATACGCGTCGTATCGAATGACCGGCCATTGGGGGGCTTCTGGGTTGGGACCGCGGAGTAACTGCCAAAGTAACCGGTTTATTAGATGTAATAGCGACCAGTTCAATTAGTTTCTTTTCGATTGCGGCCGTCGGCACACCTCCTCTCGGCGGGGTTTCTGAATTTACGTTCTCTAACAATAAGTTAGTTCACAGCACCGCCTCGTGCTCGATTGGTGATTGACGCTTTACAATTCAAGTGTTTATTTCTGCCACTTTTGTCACAGATCGCGAGGCCATGATCGATGAAAGAACCCCGCTAACAACGGGCCCCCCGTCTCCCTCGCCGTTCGTTTCGGGACCATCGGGAACTGTGCACCATCTGAAGGCACACGAAACCTTACGCGAAAGGCAGGTTCGCACGTTCCAGTGTTGGATATGTTCCGCGATACTGTAAGGAAGGAAAAGACTCTCAGTTGGTGGTCATCTGCAGAATAACGAATCACTCGGTTTTCTCCCTAGCGGTGCGTTTGTGCTGGCAGTCGTGATCAGCATCAGTTACATCATATTCGGCGATGCAACGAAACCGCCGTTCGACGAAGGAAACACCACGGCAGCGGAATTTCCAGAGCTTTTGAATCTCATCAGCTTTCCACTGGCCGGTAAGTTGTCGTGTGTGGATGACGCCCTATAAACTTACCATCTCTTCAACGTCCTCTTATCCTAGATGAGCCAATCCCTGACTGGAACGGAATGGAAGTCAGTGAGGACGACAAAATGGCCGCCATTGCCGAAGGTGAAAAAGCGCTCGGGGACAAGGAACTGTTGGAAGAGACCCTTTCCTCGCCACCGGTGAAGTCTCCTTCGTTTCGGCATCAGAAATCCATTGGTGCTACGGTGGCTGCTCGAATGGCGGCCAAGTTGGGATTCGTTGAAGATCGCGCCACAAAGGCACTGGTAAAGAGGATTGACTTACGCCGCAGAGGATGCGTAGGACGTGGTCCCGAGATCAACGTGCCACGGATGCAGTACAAGGCACAATGTGACTTCAACTCCCGTTACCGGAGTGCCAACGGGACGTGTAACAACAAGGAACACCCGTATGAGTACGGTATCGCCATGATACCGTTCCGTCGTCAGTTAAACCCGGACTACGCCGATGGAATCTCGGCACCACGAGTTGCCCGCGATGGTGCTGAGCTGCCCAGTGCGCGACACGTTTCACTAGACATCCATCGCCCTTCCTACCACAACGATCCATCCTTTTCCGTGATGCTCGCCGTCTGGGGTCAGTTCCTTGATCATGACATCACCTCAACGGCGCTGAACCAGGGCGTCAACGGGAAGCCAATCGAATGCTGTGACCCTGGGCAACCGCAGCATCCAGAATGTTTTCCCGTTCCGATTGGACCGGGCGATCCATACTTTCACCAGTACAACGTGACGTGCATGAACTTTGTGCGTTCGGTGCCGGCACCGACTGGCAGCTT
>NW_026457365.1:0-1811 GCF_943734635.1 Anopheles cruzii | reverse complement strand
TCTTAATTAAAATGTCTCCCGGACGTCGCTTCTCATACCTGTCCCCGGAAGGGTGTCCCCGGGAGTCCCGGGGAGTCTTGCTGGCTAATTTACCCAACGCCCTAACGCGAGCCGGACTGCTGACGTTGATAATCCTTTCGAGGCGTGATGGCCACGCGCGGCGCAGATTAAGTCACCGCAATGGACCCACACCGCGTGGTGTCGCGTGGCGGAGCAAATTTTTACGCTAATCCTCGCGTTCACCACAGGGAACACGGATCCGGGGTTCGCTCGATTTGTTACACGCAACGACACACGCAGCAGCACCGTAGCTAGGACCGCACACTGGCGCACTCACGGATCACATCGCACCGCTGGGTGTTCCACTAAATAGGTTCACTCCCCGGTAAACGGCGGTCCAGCCCTAAACGTTGACGCACACACAGCACCTTCCGGTGGATTTATTGCTATCAGTAAATCACTCCGCGGCGTCACGGACGGCCGATGCCATTTTTATAGTGAGCTGGCCACACCACCAGTTATCACTTAGCGCGCGGTTCGTCCCAACCGAGGAAGACCCGTGTCGTGTGTCGTCCGATGACGAGGCTAACTGATCGAAACGTCCGATACGGCACCGACGACACCGCGACTCACCGGAAACGCTAGGTGACGGAACCGCGTTGACAGCGTTCTGATGGAAAGCGAGTTCAGAGCGATCGACCAACGACGAACCGAAGGTGACAGCAATCACGCAGCAACTGACGGAGCATCTAGCAGGCCGACAGGCTGCTCTCACTCACTGCTCACGGTGTGCTTCGATTCGCACCTGAGGCACCGGAAAGTTGCAGTAGCCGTCCACACTACCTGGATGCTCTCGGCGAGTGTTTTTCCGACGCCAACGCGCAGTCCGTAACAGGCAGACACGAGGCAGCGGGTCGCTAGTGCACGGCTAATCCCGACCAAGCACGACTTGGAACTGACGCGTCGCGTGTCGGCACACGTTGGCGGCACGGGTTCTGAAGGACCACCAAACAAAAGGATATCGCCACGCTCCGTCGGAAGTTCTGGTGAGAGCCTCGGTGCGGGTTCGCTCTCTCGCTGTCTGCGCCGGAACTCTTTCTCTCCCGCGGGGGGAGAGCTCCAAATAAGCCGGAGCCGGGATTCGCCGACGATGGAGCAGCTGCCGGAAGTCCGGAGCAGATGGATGATAACACTCCGATTGGCGCGTCACGAAGGGTTCTATGTCGACTACTTTTAATAGGAGTTAATAAATTGTGAAACCTCATGGGTATCTTGGCCGCCAGAAGTTTTTTTTATCACATAATGCCGAGTGGAATATTTTAAAATTACTAAATGACTGTTGAGCTGCGAAACTCATTTTGCTCGTCTTGGGCAACTCATTCAACGTGGAAATGAGTTCTTTCTAGAGAAGGACCTTCAGCCGCTGTCGGATTTCCCCAGCAGTGGATTCTGCGCAGACCAAACTGCTGAAGTGGGTAGTCCTCTCCTGCGGCGGGGAATGGTCACCAGATACGCGAACCGCGACAAGTTGCATGATAGTGGCCTCTTCTGACAAGTGAAACTCCAACGTAACGACGGTGGCAACGGTAAAATCGGTAGCCTTTTTTATGATAGCGCCAGACAGTGACATTTGAAATGACGACATAATCAATCTTGTCTGTAGATTCTTGATCCTTGATTTTTCATTGCTGGTTCTGCGCCATTGCATCGGGTTTTGGACTTTAAGTGTGGACCGAGGATACCGAGACATTGGGCACTGACGACCTCGACCGCGTCCGGGACCGTAAATCCTGAACATTCAAAAAGGTTTA
>NW_026457364.1:0-1812 GCF_943734635.1 Anopheles cruzii | reverse complement strand
TTTGAAATCTGTTGCTTCGAGAGCACCCTTTCGAAGGGCCTTATCAGTGTTTTCGGATTCAGTGTTTGACAGAGTTTCGAACCGCGAGGTTCACGCTTCAGGCTCGGCACGGGTGGAAAACGGCGTGACCTGCAGTGACGACGACGCGGTGGTCGGACGAGAGAGCATGGTATGCAATTATCGAAGATTTCATAGCACGCTTCGGCCACAACAATAAACGTGTCAGTGATAAAAGTGCTCGCTGAAGGAGTGTTGGCCGCGTGGTTCGAATGATTTAGAGAGAGACCTCCGCGGGTCTGCCGTAGGTCCGGTTCGAGAAAGTGAGAAGGACACACCGGGAGCAACAAAGAGACACAGTGTTCCACCGTGTGTGCTGGTGGAGGATACGGAAGCTCGAGCCTTGACGGATGGAAAGCAGTTGGAGCAGTCACACGTTGAACTTCGCCGAGGACACGGCGACCCATCTGCGGGAGTGTGCCCCGAACACGTTCAGTGTTGTTAGTTGCGAACAGTTGTGAGTCGCGATGCCAGATTTTGCCGAAAACGAAACTGAGAGATGAATTTAACACAAGTTAAACATTTATGGTGCATCTGCTGATAGTGAGATTTGGACAGATTCTGAACGGAACCTTCCGCTTGCAGTCAAGGAATGGTTGATTTTTTGCTCCGTGAAGTCCTTCCGTAGAAGAGCTTATCGAGTGTCGTCAAAATTCTTCGGTTGAAGTAGAAGAAATTCGCAAACTGCCTTCCAAATGATGGAAGTAAGTGAAGTTCCCGCGAGGCCAACCGTGACCCCACAGTTGCCCCTGGATTTTAGTGTCACTATGGTGAACATTAAGCTGAATGTGAGTGCGACCGGCAACACCAACCACAACAACAACAGTATGATTGTGCTGAACAATAAAGAAGGCACCGTCGGTCCGACGGCGCCGTCGGTGGGAATGAACGACGAAAACGCGGCCAGTGCCGGTAACCGGGCCATCCTCTCGGGACCCGCGAGCCCAAACCTGCTCCTATCGCCGGCCAGCAACCCGGGTTCGAACGGAACCGGGCACGGTGCGTCGATGACAAGTGCTTTCAAGGTGGTGACGCCGAGAGGAAAAGCCGACGGTAAGTGTGCTGAGGGCGGGAACTGAGCATAGATAACGAAGACGTAACCTGCTGACGTGCTATTATTTAAGGTGCAGGATGCTTTCGAAAATCAGGTCATTCAAACAAAGCTTAATTAAAACAAATTAATAGGACTCAAAGCGAGCTCAAAATACTTTGCAACTGTAAACCATAAAACAGGCCAAATTAATGTAAATCTTTCGAACAAAACAAATATGATATTCAATTGGAGAATGACATTTTGGTTCATTTACTAGAAAACAAATTGAGAGGTATAAATTAATTGTTTACCTGTACCATTTGTGTGTCACATTTTACAGGCAAAACCAAACTTTATTATTAAAGAACCACGCAACAATGTTGGCAATGCTTGGTGGCCAACAGCATAGTCGTTAAGTTGTCTTACCCCAAACAGCAATCATGGCTGTCGATTATGCGCCGGCGCATTGAACGGCCATTGCAATCAATTATTATCGGATGCTATCTGTGTTTGGAACTCGTCCTCTGGGGGTGCTCTGGTTCAGAACGCCACACCGCATTTTATTCGAAGGACGTTGATGGGTTCATTTGGATGGAACAGACTCCAAGAATTGTCGGGGCTTAGACTGAGGCCTCGAAATACACAGCTGGTCAATGAAATAGGTAATTGTGTGACGCTGATACAATTTGAACTGTACTCAAGCCATTACTAAACCAATGATC
>NW_026457363.1:0-1813 GCF_943734635.1 Anopheles cruzii | reverse complement strand
TTTTCTCGTCGGGAAAGTGATTTCCGCACCAAGGGCAGCGCGGGTTTATTTTTTGTGGCCATACCGCACCGACCGAACGAGACCTACAATTTGAAAGTACTTTAAATGGAGCCATTTGCTTGGCGAGTCTTTTTTTTTCTATTTTCGATGCGAAACTTTTCGAAACCAGTTGACCACCCGACCGTAGTCTCAAGGGAAGGTTGGGCCATGTGTCTACTTTGCATGCCATTGGCACCAAAAAACGGTTAACTTTGCTTGGGTTCTTGAAGAACGTTTCGAACTTGAAGAACGAGAGCATAAAATACTTAAAAAATGTCACAATTTCGCTAAACCTTGTCGCCCGAGATTTTGCAGATGAAATAGGTTAGAGTTTTATCATTGAAATTTTTTATTTCAAATGTATCAATAATTTGTTATTAAAATTCGGTACAATGCTTATCGAAGCCTATACTGTAGAAAAACTAACAGAAGGTGTTCGCCACGATAATATCGCATTCAAAATTCTTATCACTCTGAATAGTTCAAAAACCGAGTAAGTGAGAAATAATTTATCGCCGTAGCGTCGCTGGTTCGCAGTCGAGGTTTTCCATTTCGACCCCAATGTCCCTAGACCAAAGCTCACCTTGACGACCTTGAGCAACGAGGCGCGCACCGACCGCGAAACAATAATCGGTGCGGGTGATAGTGGTTTCGCTTTTCATGATGCACACCGTTGCGTGAAAAACTAAAACAGAAAACCAGCAACACCCCTCACACAACGGAGACCACCATCGGTTATGACCAGTTCGTCCACTACGAGCAAACCTCACTAACGGGTTCGGCTCTTCTCTTGGACGCTTCGAGTGAAAGATTTTTCTTCAATGAAAAACCGCGCGCGCGATGAAATGCTCATTCATAAATCCCAACGACCACCTGTAACATCGGTGGGGCACCCCACCCAGTGCTTCCTCTACCAACCCACCAGCCTCACGGCCACTACCAACGGGAAGGAACGTGACGAGAATTAATTTGTTCTACTTAGTGAGAACGCCACGCTTCGGGGCTTTTAAGATCAAGCTCAGTGTTTGGCGGGAAAACATCACGTGCCGAAAGAGAACCAAAAATTGAGGCTCTCCGTTACTGCTGACTGAGATGCGAAACCTGCTGACAACGACAATTGTAGGGAAATCACACAGGACACCTTCCAGCATTTTACTGTTGCGAAGCGCATGAGCGCGAGTGTCGGAAAAATGGTCGGTCTGTAACCGAAACGGCTTCAGTCGGCGACGGAACAGCGTGGGCGACAGAGTTCTGCTGACTGCGGAGAACTCCGGGTTCCTGTTCCAGTGATAGTGAGGGCGATAGAGAGAGGAACTGAGAGAGATAGCATTCACATGGAAAAGGAGTTTTCTTCGCTCGATGGTGCTGTGTGTAGAGGTTGAAACACTTTGACCTTGTTTTGGTTATTTTGCAGCATAAACTTCAACCAGGAAAGTGTGCGGTGGTTGTGGCAGGTGCAGTTTTCTTTGGGGATTGTTGCGTATAACAGTTTGGGTTCACTCCACCGCTGTCAACTCAACCTAGGCCCGGTAAACGGTCCAAGCGTTGAGGATCGAACGCGTGAAGTTGGATCGTTTACCGGGAGAGCAGGTCGACGACCGAGGGACGAGGGACGCGAAAAAAGCGCAAACGGAGCGTGATGAGGATTAGTTGCGATCAGGAGACGGAAAGAACAGCAATGTTTTAGCACTCGGTGCTAGGAGTAATAAAGAACATTAACTACCTAACCGTGCTTAAAACATTTTTTAACCGTTGATCGCAGCGACAAACAACA
>NW_026457362.1:0-1813 GCF_943734635.1 Anopheles cruzii | reverse complement strand
TTTTCTCGTCGGGAAAGTGATTTCCGCACCAAGGGCAGCGCGGGTTTATTTTTTGTGGCCATACCGCACCGACCGAACGAGACCTACAATTTGAAAGTACTTTAAATGGAGCCATTTGCTTGGCGAGTCTTTTTTTTTCTATTTTCGATGCGAAACTTTTCGAAACCAGTTGACCACCCGACCGTAGTCTCAAGGGAAGGTTGGGCCATGTGTCTACTTTGCATGCCATTGGCACCAAAAAACGGTTAACTTTGCTTGGGTTCTTGAAGAACGTTTCGAACTTGAAGAACGAGAGCATAAAATACTTAAAAAATGTCACAATTTCGCTAAACCTTGTCGCCCGAGATTTTGCAGATGAAATAGGTTAGAGTTTTATCATTGAAATTTTTTATTTCAAATGTATCAATAATTTGTTATTAAAATTCGGTACAATGCTTATCGAAGCCTATACTGTAGAAAAACTAACAGAAGGTGTTCGCCACGATAATATCGCATTCAAAATTCTTATCACTCTGAATAGTTCAAAAACCGAGTAAGTGAGAAATAATTTATCGCCGTAGCGTCGCTGGTTCGCAGTCGAGGTTTTCCATTTCGACCCCAATGTCCCTAGACCAAAGCTCACCTTGACGACCTTGAGCAACGAGGCGCGCACCGACCGCGAAACAATAATCGGTGCGGGTGATAGTGGTTTCGCTTTTCATGATGCACACCGTTGCGTGAAAAACTAAAACAGAAAACCAGCAACACCCCTCACACAACGGAGACCACCATCGGTTATGACCAGTTCGTCCACTACGAGCAAACCTCACTAACGGGTTCGGCTCTTCTCTTGGACGCTTCGAGTGAAAGATTTTTCTTCAATGAAAAACCGCGCGCGCGATGAAATGCTCATTCATAAATCCCAACGACCACCTGTAACATCGGTGGGGCACCCCACCCAGTGCTTCCTCTACCAACCCACCAGCCTCACGGCCACTACCAACGGGAAGGAACGTGACGAGAATTAATTTGTTCTACTTAGTGAGAACGCCACGCTTCGGGGCTTTTAAGATCAAGCTCAGTGTTTGGCGGGAAAACATCACGTGCCGAAAGAGAACCAAAAATTGAGGCTCTCCGTTACTGCTGACTGAGATGCGAAACCTGCTGACAACGACAATTGTAGGGAAATCACACAGGACACCTTCCAGCATTTTACTGTTGCGAAGCGCATGAGCGCGAGTGTCGGAAAAATGGTCGGTCTGTAACCGAAACGGCTTCAGTCGGCGACGGAACAGCGTGGGCGACAGAGTTCTGCTGACTGCGGAGAACTCCGGGTTCCTGTTCCAGTGATAGTGAGGGCGATAGAGAGAGGAACTGAGAGAGATAGCATTCACATGGAAAAGGAGTTTTCTTCGCTCGATGGTGCTGTGTGTAGAGGTTGAAACACTTTGACCTTGTTTTGGTTATTTTGCAGCATAAACTTCAACCAGGAAAGTGTGCGGTGGTTGTGGCAGGTGCAGTTTTCTTTGGGGATTGTTGCGTATAACAGTTTGGGTTCACTCCACCGCTGTCAACTCAACCTAGGCCCGGTAAACGGTCCAAGCGTTGAGGATCGAACGCGTGAAGTTGGATCGTTTACCGGGAGAGCAGGTCGACGACCGAGGGACGAGGGACGCGAAAAAAGCGCAAACGGAGCGTGATGAGGATTAGTTGCGATCAGGAGACGGAAAGAACAGCAATGTTTTAGCACTCGGTGCTAGGAGTAATAAAGAACATTAACTACCTAACCGTGCTTAAAACATTTTTTAACCGTTGATCGCAGCGACAAACAACA
>NW_026457361.1:0-1815 GCF_943734635.1 Anopheles cruzii | reverse complement strand
AGAAAAATCTGTGACATGGCAGTGAACGCTCGCGGAGGGGTGGCTCGCTACCATGGCCGAAATGCCAGCTACCATGGCCGAATGATTGCCTTGGCATTCAGGATCCACTCATTGACCACTGTCTTGTCATAAAGAGTGGCCCAGTACGAGACCTTGAGTCTCTCGGTCACCGCTTTAGATGCCAAGATGGCCTTATGGTAGAGCCATAGCCTCTCTGCTGTTGCCTTATTCTGACCACCAATGATGAGGTTGAATCTGATTGAGGCCAAGAAAGTGATGTATGCGGAGCCATCCTGTATCATGGACTTAGTTAGCACACTCCCGCAAACAGTGTGCTGGAACACTCTTGACAGCTCAGAATCACCCATACCAATGTCAGTCATGTCAATGATCTTTCGAGTGAAAGATGGGTTGCGTGCTACTGACAAAGAGTGGAGAGGAAAAGAGACCGAGATGCGTGCCAAAGTAAGAGTATCAGCACTCTTTACTTTTTTCTTGGTTTGTGAGCACTTTAGATTTCAAATCAATGCCAGCTACCATGGCCTCGAATGAAGATCTATATTGACCATTCAAACCTTCCTTGACTGCATCCACAAGATATAAGAAATATACAAGATTTCTACACCCCTCTAGGAGGACCGCCAGACACTCATGTTTTCGGCCACATTTCCTCCCAAAATCTAAGAGCTGGCGGGTAATTTTCTTAGCAATTTCGTTTACATCGGGGTCGGCATCGTTGAGACTGCGTGCAGTGACGTGCAGCAGGTGATCTACGAGGTGGGTAAACTGGAAAAGTGATAAAAGCTAGAGGAAATCCTCGGGAGCGAAGATTCGAGACGGGCACGCTCGTCTTTGTCGAGACGAAGCGTAACGCCGATTATTTGGCCACGTTCATGTCAGTCGCCAGGCCACGTTTGCATGTAACGGTTTCTCTTATCTGTTGTGATTCATGTTGTTATCGCTCTAACGTGGTTCCTGACGTTTATCCTGACGATGATTATCTTCTTATGTACCTGTTGTTGGTGATCGCTGATATTATGCTGGATGGCGAACCATGTTGATAGCTGTTGGAGACGGACGGACTCAGAGGACTGGACGCTTGCTGTATTGCCGTTATCAACAAGTGTTCGTCATCGTCGCTATTGGTTTCGTTCTAAATGTTGCAGCAAGCGTTATCTTGAAGAACTTGCCGTAACTTGCATGGACACATTTTCGCGCAGTACAGGTTGCATAACGCAGGCGTTTAGATTGTGCATTAAAAGATTAATTAAAATAACGAAAAAAGCTTGTATTACACATAAAAAGTACAAAATAAAGTACAAATAAAAAGTACACACATGCAAGGAAAATAAAAATAAAATAAAAATCCCATATAAAATCCTTAGTGTGCGCCGCCGCCACGCCACGCCCAAAACCACCACCGCCGCACCACGGCAGCGACGGACGTCGCCAGCACCTCTGCCGACGCTTCTATCCATCGGCCGTCGCCGTCGCTGTCGCGGCCGCCGCCACGACTGCCGCCACGACCGTAGCCTGGAGGCCGACTGCCTAGAAGCCGCGGTATTCAAAGAATTCTGGTCAATTATTTGCAGGTTTATCTTTGAGAGACAGAAGCACAGAGTAGGACTTTATTGTCGCTTTAGATTGTTTAAGCTGAACTTCACATACAACTTCACTGTAGTTGCAGCTCATGCTTCACATACAACCTCACAGTGGGTTCGATTCTGCTAATTTTTGATGGATTTTTTCCAAACTAATTGGTTCGACCATCTTAATTTTATATGCAGCTCAGCTGAGCCGTATTTCTTAATGAGT
>NW_026457360.1:0-1818 GCF_943734635.1 Anopheles cruzii | reverse complement strand
AGCCGCTTTCTTTATTTATACCTAAAATTGTACAATAATTTGGCCGCACTCGGTACACGTGTGTGTTAGTAACTTTCTCTCGCTCTAGCGCCTGTCTTCAGTATAAAAACTGGACCTAGCCCGTCGCACACTGTCCATCGTGAATGCGCAATCTTATGCAACCCCTCTGTCCGCCGCTTCGATTGATTTACATGCCCATTTGACCCAACCGGGTCCCAGGATGACGTCTTCCAGGTGGCGCCATTCGCCGTCGGCCAATCGTCGCCTTCGCGTGCGTCACCTTGTCCTGACTTTGTCGATGGGCCGATCGATGTGCTGACGCTGCAATCTGCGTCTGTGTCTTTCCGTGGCTTCGATCGGTTCTCACGCCCATTTGCCCCAATCGGGTCCCCGGATGACGTCTTCCAGGTGGCGCCATCCGCCGTCGGCCAATCGTCGCCTTCGCGTGCGTCACCTTGTCTTGACTTTGTCGATGGGCTGATTGCCAATAGCCGATCGATGTGCTGACGTTGCAGTCTGCGTTTGTGTCTTTCCGTCGCTTCGCCGCTCGCCGCATATGCCACGTGGTCGAGTTGTCGCTTGAGCCGTGGGAATCACGGGAGTCACCTGTGGGGTCGTGGGGTTTTGCACAGGCATCGGTCATATTGCGTCTGGTTATGCTGCAGTGCTGCGCACGTGGCCGCCCGGCGCTTGCTATATGATGCGCCGTGGCGTGTGCGCGTCGCTCGAGGGGAGGGTGCAACACGATGCGCTGTAGCTACGGGGCTCGCCGTGAATCAGCCGGTGGGCCCGTGTCCTCTGTAAGGCTGTGTGCGTTTGCCGTTATTGCCGAATCAGTGGCCGGTCGTCGAGCAGCGTCGGCGGATTGGCCATTGATTGCCAATGTGGCGATTCGGCAGTGTCAGCGAGTTGACGTCTTTGCTGACCAATCAGCAGTCTGCGGTGATGTGGCGTGATTTTCGTCGATAGAAGATCATTGGACCGTTCAGATCGGTTGGAGTTCTGTGTGGTAATCATGTAGCGTATTTGCAGTGTTTGCGGAGTTTTGCAACCTGCTGGGAGAATGAAATGGGCTCGTTCCGGGTGGAGCAGGCTCTTAGGCGGCGCATCCGACTCCGCTTCTTGAGCTGGAGGAAGCTTCTGGTACAGTAGCAGACTCCAGTGGATCGTAGGAATCTTAGGTGTGCTAGTTATTATTGGTATCTGCTGGATGAAACAATGGGTTTGCGCGGGCGGGGCTCTGCATCACATTTTTCCTTTTTAGCTTGAGGGTACTTCTGGAACAGATGTGTCCTCAAGTGGATTGCAGGACTATTAGGCGCGCTAGGTCTTAATTCCTTCGTGGGTTCGCTACGCTCTTCTTCGCTAGATTCTTCCGTCTTGTTATCGCTACCTAGGTTCTTAATGTGGCGTGTATCTGATTCGGGGCGTACAATTTTAATTTTTCTTATTCGTATAATTGCTACTACCTAGTTGGTTCTGTTCTCTATAATTCCGTGGCGATACCTGTCTTCTTCTTTCTCGCACGGTTCCGACCTTGCTGTAATTCATAATGCTATGTTCGTTCTTACTACTATACCGGTTACAACTTCGACCTTGTTCTTTTACAATGTCCCTAGCTGCATGGCTGTCTATCCTTTCGGTTACAATTTTCGCTCTGTCATGTTTGTTAATATCGTGCTTAGTACATTGTGCAATCTTCTTCTTATCGTGTTATTCAATTTTTCCTTGTCTTGGGTACATTATTATTTCTCTCATCTCTTGTTCTATTCCTTTCTAATCTTTCTTCGCCTTCACCTTATTATTTTGCTCCACACT
>NW_026457359.1:0-1818 GCF_943734635.1 Anopheles cruzii | reverse complement strand
GGCGAAAAGGTGCACTGCGACATCCGGAACAACCCTCAGCCGAAGCAACCACGGGGAAACTGGAAGGACAGACTCACAACCAGGAACTTTGGACGTCAGCGCTGTTCCCGCTATTGCACTTAGTGCGATCGTCCCAGGGTCATCGGAGTCTAATCGGCTGCCCCCGACAAAATGAGAACCATTCTGCTCCTGTAAGTATTAAGTGAAGTACAACGCACATTATCGTAAAATAATAGTGCACGCAGAAGAAAATCGTACCGATCGCCAATATCGAAAAGGCAAGAAAAGTCAACGAGATTGCCGAAGAAAAAGACAAGATTCTTAAAATCTTCAACTAACGTCGAAAAAGTTGCAACCAAACGTGGTTGGATAACTAAAAATCACTGTTAGTGTATGACAGACAAAAACCTCCTCACCGTGAGGCGGGTAATTCCGTATCTAGTGATATAAGTGGCCAAACGGCATATCGCAGAAAAAGTGCGAAATACGGCTGAACAAACAGCAATAACTGTCCAATCGGGGCATGCTAAACCTAAACCGTTCAGTAATCAAATCGAGGAGACAAGGAATCGGCCAGCCTCAAAAAAGATTTAGGGAAAAAGTTAAAACAATCGAAACGTTAGAGAAAATCTCTTCGGTTGTGACAAACATAGGAGATTAGGTTGTGGCAAATACAGGAGATAGAACAACGGAATTAGATAGTACCGAGAAAAAAAACATGTGAAGTTCTTGTTTCATTTGGTCAAAACAAAACGCACCAACCATTTTTTCAAAGAGAAATATGTAACACCACCAACAACAATTGTTAACCCAAACTTTCAACAAAGAAAATACTTAGTCAACCAAACAAATTAACGAAATCAGTTATCGCAGGTATCAACCCTAACCCCAAAAAAAAAAAAAAACAGAAACTATCTGCAACTTTCTTGCACCTTGTAACCTCAAGGAATTGAGGGGATTTTTAGGAACGATAGGCTTCTATAGAAAGTTCATTGAACATTTTGTCAAAATTGCAAAATATTTAATAAACATTCTAAGGGGGGAGGAATGCTCAAAACAACCGAAAAATTAGTCTTACTTCTACACAGCAAGGACCATTTTCAAAAGAAGAACTGATCATAAGAACAATTAGGAGTATACAAGTAAGAAGTGACATTTTCACATCAGTTAATGATAACTTCGTCTTTTTCATACGAGATGAACATGTTAAAAAAAGAAAAAAATAGAAAATATATCAGAGAGAAAAAAGAAACAAAGAAGTTGTGGCCACGAGAAATTGCCACTAGCCACAGACAGTTTGTGAAACTGAACAGACGAAAAAGCAAGGAAGCGAAAAGGAAAAGAAAGAAGAAAAAGTTCAGAAATAACAGCGCGATAGAAATAATAATACAGGGCCGGTGCAAATCCGGGGTAAAGAAGATTAGACCCTTACCAAACCGGTGCAACTCCGGGATAAAAATGTTAATAAATTGCCGGTGCAAACCCGGGATACAAGAATTAGAACTCTATTAAACCGGTGCAAGTCCGGTATAAAAATGTTAATACAATGCCGGTGCAACTCCGGGGTAAAAAAGATTAGAACCCTATTAAACCGGTGAAACTCCGGGATATAAGAATTGAAATCTGACTAGCCGGTGCCACTCCGGGATAAAAATATAAATTTAAGTCCGAAATACGAGAATCACATCCCTAACAAAGTGGTACCAATCAGGGATGAAATCATAGCGAACAACCAAAACATCTTTGCGGACAAAGAATCTAAGAGGGGAGGAGTTATGGCAAGTTCTCCAAGTTCACGCTTGCCTCACCAGTTACAAC
>NW_026457358.1:0-1819 GCF_943734635.1 Anopheles cruzii | reverse complement strand
GGGTTCGTTTAGTTTAACGATGGTTTTAATGTTGTGTAAATGGTGGTGAAGAAAATGGATTTATTGACGGCGCTTCATGTTTTTCCCGGTGGTTTTGTTTGAGGCGGCTCAATCGATACTATCACCCACCACCCACCATCCCACCCGAGCATACCAGGAGTAAAAGGCGGGTTGGGCGAACGATTACCGTCAGTCACGAAAGTTGGTGCTAGTCATTGCTCGCTCGCATCACCCGGTCCAGGAGAGGAGACAGTGGCCCAGGACGCAGGACGACCGGCCGATGTCGACCGACTGACAGGACCCGAACACGCCACCACGAACACAGCTTTCCGCGGCAGTCTTCGCGCGACGGCTTTTGCTAAAGAACCCCAAAAAAGGACCAACGCGTGTCGACGGTTTCGCTACGAATTTTCCCCGGCGTGGCGTACTGCATTTAATCGTCGGTAGTCGCACCTTCGCACCTTCCACTCAACCCCCTCCGACCCTCCCGCGGGGACCCCACCCACCCACACAGGGAGCCCCGGTTTTTGTGAGTGTCCTTTACCGTTGCCCGCTCCGTTGATGATTACCCAAAGTGCGATTGATTTCGGTCTCTAGAAACCCCGCTCCAGACTTCAGCCCCCCCGACGCCCACCCGTGCCACAACCCCCGTCCCCTCCCCACCCACCGCTCGGCGGAGCAAAAGACATTCACCGGGTACGGGGGGAGGGGAATCACCAAAACAAAACCCCCAAAAAGGTCAAATGTGTCCGGACAGGCCAAATTAGGCTTAGGCCAGGACTGGAACAGGACGGCGCGACTGGATGGCTGCCGCCCACCACCACCACCACCAGACGGAAGCCCATTAGGCGGCCGAACGTGGCAATTTTCACTTTTACCCCATTTCCCCAGCGAGCGAGTAGGTCCCGAAAATGGTCGTCAGCCTAATAAATACATCAAACGCAGGCGCCCAACCGCACGCTGGTTAGCGCTTGGTCATCCGAGCGGGGTGGGGGGGGTGGTGGGGCGGCAGCCATCCAGTCGCGCCGTCCTGTTCCAGTCCTGGCCTAAGCCTAATTTGGCCTGTCCGGACACATTTGACCTTTTTGGGGGTTTTGTTTTGGTGATTCCCCTCCCCCCGTACCCGGTGAATGTCTTTTGCTCCGCCGAGCGGTGGGTGGGGAGGGGACGGGGGTTGTGGCACGGGTGGGCGTCGGGGGGGCTGAAGTCTGGAGCGGGGTTTCTAGAGACCGAAATCAATCGCACTTTGGGTAATCATCAACGGAGCGGGCAACGGTAAAGGACACTCACAAAAACCGCGGCTCCCTGTGTGGGTGGGTGGGGTCCCCGCGGGAGGGTCGGAGGGGGTTGAGTGGAAGGTGCGAAGGTGCGACTACCGACGATTAAATGCAGTACGCCACGCCGGGGAAAATTCGTAGCGAAACCGTCGACACGCGTTGGTCCTTTTTTGGGGTTCTTTAGCAAAAGCCGTCGCGCGAAGACTGCCGCGGAAAGCTGTGTTCGTGGTGGCGTGTTCGGGTCCTGTCAGTCGGTCGACATCGGCCGGTCGTCCTGCGTCCTGGGCCACTGTCTCCTCTCCTGGACCGGGTGATGCGAGCGAGCAATGACTAGCACCAACTTTCGTGACTGACGGTAATCGTTCGCCCAACCCGCCTTTTACTCCTGGTATGCTCGGGTGGGATGGTGGGTGGTGGGTGATAGTATCGATTGAGCCGCCTCAAACAAAACCACCGGGAAAAACATGAAGCGCCGTCAATAAATCCATTTTCTTCACCACCATTTACACAACATTAAAACCATCGTTAAACTAAACGAACCC
>NW_026457357.1:0-1819 GCF_943734635.1 Anopheles cruzii | reverse complement strand
GGGTTCGTTTAGTTTAACGATGGTTTTAATGTTGTGTAAATGGTGGTGAAGAAAATGGATTTATTGACGGCGCTTCATGTTTTTCCCGGTGGTTTTGTTTGAGGCGGCTCAATCGATACTATCACCCACCACCCACCATCCCACCCGAGCATACCAGGAGTAAAAGGCGGGTTGGGCGAACGATTACCGTCAGTCACGAAAGTTGGTGCTAGTCATTGCTCGCTCGCATCACCCGGTCCAGGAGAGGAGACAGTGGCCCAGGACGCAGGACGACCGGCCGATGTCGACCGACTGACAGGACCCGAACACGCCACCACGAACACAGCTTTCCGCGGCAGTCTTCGCGCGACGGCTTTTGCTAAAGAACCCCAAAAAAGGACCAACGCGTGTCGACGGTTTCGCTACGAATTTTCCCCGGCGTGGCGTACTGCATTTAATCGTCGGTAGTCGCACCTTCGCACCTTCCACTCAACCCCCTCCGACCCTCCCGCGGGGACCCCACCCACCCACACAGGGAGCCCCGGTTTTTGTGAGTGTCCTTTACCGTTGCCCGCTCCGTTGATGATTACCCAAAGTGCGATTGATTTCGGTCTCTAGAAACCCCGCTCCAGACTTCAGCCCCCCCGACGCCCACCCGTGCCACAACCCCCGTCCCCTCCCCACCCACCGCTCGGCGGAGCAAAAGACATTCACCGGGTACGGGGGGAGGGGAATCACCAAAACAAAACCCCCAAAAAGGTCAAATGTGTCCGGACAGGCCAAATTAGGCTTAGGCCAGGACTGGAACAGGACGGCGCGACTGGATGGCTGCCGCCCACCACCACCACCACCAGACGGAAGCCCATTAGGCGGCCGAACGTGGCAATTTTCACTTTTACCCCATTTCCCCAGCGAGCGAGTAGGTCCCGAAAATGGTCGTCAGCCTAATAAATACATCAAACGCAGGCGCCCAACCGCACGCTGGTTAGCGCTTGGTCATCCGAGCGGGGTGGGGGGGGTGGTGGGGCGGCAGCCATCCAGTCGCGCCGTCCTGTTCCAGTCCTGGCCTAAGCCTAATTTGGCCTGTCCGGACACATTTGACCTTTTTGGGGGTTTTGTTTTGGTGATTCCCCTCCCCCCGTACCCGGTGAATGTCTTTTGCTCCGCCGAGCGGTGGGTGGGGAGGGGACGGGGGTTGTGGCACGGGTGGGCGTCGGGGGGGCTGAAGTCTGGAGCGGGGTTTCTAGAGACCGAAATCAATCGCACTTTGGGTAATCATCAACGGAGCGGGCAACGGTAAAGGACACTCACAAAAACCGCGGCTCCCTGTGTGGGTGGGTGGGGTCCCCGCGGGAGGGTCGGAGGGGGTTGAGTGGAAGGTGCGAAGGTGCGACTACCGACGATTAAATGCAGTACGCCACGCCGGGGAAAATTCGTAGCGAAACCGTCGACACGCGTTGGTCCTTTTTTGGGGTTCTTTAGCAAAAGCCGTCGCGCGAAGACTGCCGCGGAAAGCTGTGTTCGTGGTGGCGTGTTCGGGTCCTGTCAGTCGGTCGACATCGGCCGGTCGTCCTGCGTCCTGGGCCACTGTCTCCTCTCCTGGACCGGGTGATGCGAGCGAGCAATGACTAGCACCAACTTTCGTGACTGACGGTAATCATTCGCCCAACCCGCCTTTTACTCCTGGTATGCTCGGGTGGGATGGTGGGTGGTGGGTGATAGTATCGATTGAGCCGCCTCAAACAAAACCACCGGGAAAAACATGAAGCGCCGTCAATAAATCCATTTTCTTCACCACCATTTACACAACATTAAAACCATCGTTAAACTAAACGAACCC
>NW_026457356.1:0-1820 GCF_943734635.1 Anopheles cruzii | reverse complement strand
AAGTTGATCATCGGTTACCGACGGGGCCAAGCGGGAGATATACAGCCACAAATGCTTGGAGTTATCCTCACGCGGGACGATGGTAACCGCATTTGTTCCACTACACGAGGCGTCAGTTCCTGTTAGTGTGGGTAATGCAGGCCTGCCACTCATTCGAGCCGTAGCCAACGCGACAGGGTGGTCCGCATTCGCTGCTTCCCGATCCATCGGTTGGGCGACCTCCGCGAATAATCTGCGCCTCTTGTTTGAGGGAAACAGGGGACGATCGGCGCTAATTCCCTAAAACAGTCGAGGACGCTGAGCCACAAGAACTTTTGGACGAAAATGACACGCAAACGCAACAACAATTCGCGGATCAGTTGAACGTGTCCCAATATGCCATATCCCAACGTTTTGAAGACCCTGAAAGATTTAGAAGATTGGGAAATAGGTGCCACATGAACTGAACGAAAGACAGCAGAAAAACCGAAAAACAAAATGTGGGAATGTGCTCGCCAGGTACAAAAGGAAGTCAATTTTTCATCAGATCGTGAATTGGGGATGGAAAGTGAATTCTTTTTGAGAATCCCAGAAAGAAAAAACCATGGGTCAGTCCGAGAAAATCACCAACTTCGACTGCAGAACTAGATGGATTCAGCAAAAACACAAAGTTGTGTGTCTGGTGGGACCAGAAAGGTGTGGTCTACAACAAGCTCTCAAACCCTGGTGAAACTGTTGATACAGATCCCTACTGACAACAATGATGTAGGAAATTATCCAACAGAGTTTCGGTTAACTCGCTTGACTAACCAGGACTTACTCGAAAATTTGGAAATTGAAGGAGCGATTGAAACTGAAAATGTGGTGAAACTTTGGTATAAATATGCCCTTGGAATGAAAAAAATTAAAGAAAAATTAAAGGTTGCGTGAATCGTGGAAAATGATTGCTTTTTCCACGGTCAATTGTGTGTGGCCTGTGTGTGATGTACCTGGAGGAAAAACTAAGAACATGTAGAAATCTTGTATATTTCTTAATTTTTATTTTTATGATCGGGAGATATCGTTTAGATCGTTTCTGAATGCGTTGAGTGTCACACATGAACTAACTTGAGTAATCTCCGATTGTGCGGAAAAAACTTTGTCAATGAATACTTGACGATTTTTTGTAAAC
Source organism: Anopheles cruzii (assembly GCF_943734635.1). NCBI lineage: Eukaryota > Metazoa > Arthropoda > Insecta > Diptera > Culicidae > Anopheles > Anopheles cruzii. The sequence goes on along the minus strand of NW_026457356.1, from coordinate 670 downwards.
ATTGCTCGACGATGCTACTCGACTGCTCGAATTCGTATACGCGTACTTTTTCGAAAAGATATTGCTACGACGAGGTCGCTACAAACATACTGTACCCAGCAGCTTCTGTTCTTCAATAAAAGCTATCACAATCAACAGTTTGATTTTGAAACTTTCCAGGGCCATTGGAGTCATACGAATTCCCGAATTCTGCAGTTAAAGAATAACTGTTTGATATGGCTTTTATTCCCAAACACCAATTTCAGCTAGTTTTGTTGAAAAAACACACAAATGGTGCCTCTTACTAAACGCACTAAACGAATGATGCCAAAGATGCTCCAAGCACTGGCCAGGAGCTGAAGAGCGAAAGAGGACGCCCATCACACACGGAACTTGAGGGGGAGTTCTTGACGAGGTTTGGTACATAATTTTCGGTGTCCATAATGTGACTTGAACGACGTAATGTGCAAACGTTAACTTAATCGGTGGTGTAGGCAACCAGGCCGGGTGAAACCGTACCATAAGCTAACGCCGCCCATCGCCTTCAATCAGATACGTGACGCAACGCGGAGTACGTGTGCCGGTGACGGTAGTCTATTTTCATAAACTAGTTTCGAAGCACCAAGCCCGGCGGTGTCCCGGCTCGGCCCCGAAACCGCAAGCGAAAACTCGACCATGCTAATCGAATCGT
>NW_026457355.1:0-1821 GCF_943734635.1 Anopheles cruzii | reverse complement strand
AAGCGAAACACAGGCAACAGGAGCCCCATACAGTGCACACACACACAGTGCGAGCAATAAATGTCGATACTAATGGTCCACTGTGGTCCTGTGACAATTTCCGATAGGAAAGAAACGTTAACCTAAGCCTCAGCTGGAACCGATTGTTCGGATGGTTTGCTCCGATCGCTCAAATTCAATTGCCAGACAAAGAAATCCTGCTGAGGACCAAGCTCTAGCCTTTACGGAATACCAGACCAAACGGACCCAGAGCTCGAGAGTTCAACATTGATTCTCCTTCATTCTCTACTTTTTGCTTCCCTTACCGGGCGCAGTTATAACCGCCGAGCCCGGTCGCCGACGTTAATGTTAATCTTGGTTGCTTTCTGTAACGTTGCGTTTTGAGGGGCGGGTATTTTTTACGTCCCCGGGATTCGTGCTATTTATTTCCTCGTTCACGTGTGTGAGAGGTTCCCAACCTGGTTCTTTCGAGTTCGTGTCCAGAAAACGGTCAAGCACCTTTTTTGGGATGCGAAAGGAATTTTGTTTGTGGATTACTCAATATATTACTGTAACCTTTTAGAAGCAGTTGACAGAGAAAACATTTCTGAAGTAAATACCCGGTTTGCATAAGAAAAAAAAAACCTGCTTTCTTCAGGACGCGAGTGCACCGGGTCAGAAGAGGATTCTGACGATGGCAAAAATCCATGTATTAATGTTGGAATTGTTAGACCGCATCCACCGTGTTCCACCAGATTTGGCCCCTAGCGACTTCCATCTGGTTCCATCGGACCGAAAATAATTGCATGCATTGAAAGTGTTTTGATGTGGTCATAACAGCTGTAGAGGTGTATTTTACAGCACTTCCAGATTCTCACTTCAGGAGATGGCATTCATGGAAATTAGAATCTCATTAGAAGAAGTGTGTTAATAATAAAGTGTATTTGAAACCATCAAATTGCTGTTTTCTTATCGAACCACAAAACCTGTTGAACACCGGCGGCGGTTTTTTCTTGCCTTCCGATTCCGGTGTAGTCTCAGCACGCACTGATCGCACCGCTCCATCGGTCGGTCATCCTCGGGCTGTGCGAGTTTGGTGCGCTTTGCCAGCGCGCGAAGGCAAAACGGTCAAATTTTCGCCGAACAGATGGATGGATGGTTGGCCCATTCGTTGCCGTCGTCGTCATCAACCAGCTCGCTCCGCCCCACCACCACCCACCGGACCCACCCCGAGAGCATTAATATCAATTACGGAACGGGGGACCTGCCGTCCGAAGGACCACCGGGTCGCCGTGCACGGGTCGCCAATCGATGCACTTGGTTCTATGTTTTCCACCATCCAATCATCCACTGGCGGACGCTGGTGCCGGAAGCGACAAAACGGAGCTGCGAGAAAAACGCGAACCCTAAGAAAAGTCCAAAAAAACAAAAAAACAAAACGGAGCAACATAAAAGGGCCCAACCGAGGCGCACCACATGCATGCAGCAGCCGCCAACACACATGCGGACCACACAGGAGCAGGACGGAGAGCCTCCAGAGGCGGCGGCGGTGGAGCGGGGGAATTGATTCGCTAATCGAACGAGCGCACCGAAAGCGCCATCCCACCCCTCTCCGTAAACTAAACGCGACAAAAAAACTCCAAAGCGGAAAAGCGGAAAAAGTCCTAAAAATAGAAAGTGACCGAAGAAAGGGGATCCCCGGGGGGGATCTAGTACATAGCGTAGCAGCACCACATGAGCCGCGGCGACACGGCGAATGGAAAGCGCCCACAAAAAACAACACACACACACACAACGACGTTCGGCGTCCGGAAAAATCGGCGATGAAAATCGGGAAAATCT
>NW_026457354.1:0-1821 GCF_943734635.1 Anopheles cruzii | reverse complement strand
ATGACTCAAGCAGTGGTTTGCCTAGGTGCCAGCAGTCGTTGTTATCAGCTTACGGGTCACGAGATCTATTTCCATTGCGAATCAGCCTTTGGTTCTCCTGTATTCAGCACATTATCAAGAATTTCCGGAGAAATAGGATTATTTATTCAGTTTAGGTGTGTTGTATGATTCAGTCTGCGAATGGGTGGAAAGGTCACTGTCCGATGTGTGTTGTTCGATAATAGTATGTTGGAGCGGCGTTTCACTAACGCGGGGTACTGTTGCGTAACAAATTGCTTCCATAAGGGTTGGACTTCTTCTTCGCAGGATTGTTGTCAACTTCTAGACCTCGCTGAAAGACATGTTCTCATGCCCGGTTCGCGAATGATTCGATCGAACGAACATAGTAATGGGGTTTCTTCTGCTGATCATGCACCGTGATACTGTGTGACGTTCCACTCCATCACGTGGAAGATCATAGAGGGTTGCGTGTGAAGGGGGGGCAGCGAATACAAATTCGTGGTCACCCGAGTGTAGACTATAATCTGAACCGTTCGATCCCGGGGACCATGAAGTGGCACACGCCGCACCGGCACAGCTGATGGTGTCCTGTGCAGAGGACGCGCAGGGGAGAGGAAGCATTTTTTTGCTCCTTGACACTGCCAGGGCCACTAACCCTTTGCACACGGTGCCGTCGTAGCATATGGCTGCACCACCGAACGCTATCAAAGCCATCGACCCGGAAAATGCGATCCGCGAGCTACTGCTAGTAACAGCTCTTCTGGTCGGTCGGTCTCTCCAAAGTAGAATAGAACGAATGTGTGTGTTCCCTTCTTGGACATGGAGCTTTAACAAAAACTGCTTCTCTCCAGTAACCGGCGCCGCCACCTGGAGGATGAAGAGGACACGGGTACACTGAGAAGAGCGACAGAGCGGAGCGAAGCTACAAAAAAAAAGTTTCTCATTAACGCCGCCGGTAACGGTGCAACGTGCCGTGGGGTAATGCATATTTCATTCGCCACACAAAGGTCGTCGCCCTTCGTGTGATGGCCTAGTTTTCCGCGAAAGTTATCCCGCTTTTCCGCCCGGACAACAACCCCCGGATCTGTGTCTGATGTGATGGTCCACCGGTGGGGAAGGTCGGCTGGCCCTCGGCTGGTTGCTGGGAAACGGACGGCGGCGACGGAACCCCTTGACCCCACGGTACCGTGGTCCGCCGACCCCACCCCGAGTGCGCCATCCTGTCTGGGTCGATTTTTCCACTCCTAATTTCTTTCGGCATCGTTATCGTCTGGTCGTTTCTCCTGGCACGTAAATAGCATCCGACAGCCACGCCGGTTAAACATTCGTGTTCGTGAATCTGTTTATTCTACATATTTCGGTTGACTACTGTGTATTCGTAATGCAATTGCCGAAGTCGTTCAAATTAATCTCATAATATTACTCCCATGTCCGTTCCAACAGAAAAATTATATAAAGGCAATTATTTGTCATCTTATGATTATTTATTTGAATTTTTGTTCACATTCGCATTTCATGGGTTAAGTGCACGTCATTCTGATGACAACAGTTTCGCCATAGCTTTTTTCAACAATTTTTTATAAGCTTCTGATTCAGCTTTACACCTTTATTGTTTTTGGTTTTTATGTTTGATTATTTTTAGTGGCTTAAGTTTTATTGCATTTTTAGTTTTTGTTGTGTTTTTATATTTTGTCAGTTTAGTTTTTATAGTTTTAAAGTTTTACGCTTTTGGATTTATTTTCTTGTTACTGTTTTCACATATTTCCTTCATATCATACACTGCTTTTCATAATGATAGCCTCACCCGTTTTTCCTGACTGA
>NW_026457353.1:0-1823 GCF_943734635.1 Anopheles cruzii | reverse complement strand
CCCCTGGGGAACGCCTGCCGTGAGTTGCACTTCCTGTGGGCCTGAGTCGGTATCATAGAGCAAGACCCGGCCATCGAAATAGCTCCCCAGTATACGACACAAGTATTCGGGAACCCTCATACTGTGCAGTGACTGCGCAATAGCCAGCCAGCTAGCGCTGTTGAAGGCATTCCTGACGTCAATCGTGACAATCGCACATACCCGGTTTCCCCCGCTCTTTTGGCCTTTGACCATGCTAGCAGTCTCGATCACCAGCCGTATCGCGTCAACGGTAGACTTCCCCTTCCGGAAACCGAACTGCCTACCGGAGAGGCCATGTGCGCCCTCCGTGTACTCGGTCAACCTGTTGAGGATCAACCTTTCCAGGAGTTTACCCATGGTATCCAGCAAGCAGATCGGCCTGTAGGACGAGGCGTCTCCTGGGCTCTTGCCAGGCTTCGGCACGAGCACAAGCTTCTGTCGCTTCCAGCGGTCCGGAAACACACAATCGTCCAGGCACTTTTGCAGTGCTCTCCGGAACATGCCAGGACACGAACGCAGAGCCGCCCTCAAAGCGATGTTCGGGACGCCATCTGGCCCCGGGGCTTTGCCCGGGGACAGGCGTCGAGCCGCAAGTTGCAGCTCCTCGTCCGTGACCATCGCTCGCTCCCCATCCCCAGCCGCACCGCACGGCGCGCTCGGCCAGATCGTCCGCTCGTGTTGCGGGAACAGCTCGGCCACTATCACCCGCAGCCGATCCGGACACCTCTCTCGAGGGACACTTGGGCCTCGCAGCTTCGCCATCGCAAGCCTATAGGCACCGCCCCACGGGTTCGACTCGGCCTCTTTGAGGAGGCGGTTATAGCCCTCCTTCTTACTTAAGGCGATCTTCTGCTTCAACGCCTTTTTAGCAGCTTTCAAGGCGTTGTGCTTCTCCTCTCTAACGCTCTCGGTTCTTGCGCGTTGGCATTCCCGCCTAGCGCGTAGACATTTTCTGCGGAGGTCAGCTATCTCCTCTGTCCACCAGTATACCGGCCTCCGATTACCTGCTGCGGGCCGTTTTCTCGGCATTGCCGCATCACAAGCCCTCACCATCGCTGTCGTTAGCTCGTCTGCATTTAGTGCTTCGTCGCAGTCCGTTTTTCTCAGAGTTTCCGCGAACGGCTCCTCACTGAAGCACGCTGTCCTCCACTGCCTATTCCACCCTCTTGGAGGTGCAGCTTGTCGAGCTGTTTGCGACCGCCCCCTCTCGATGCTGTAGAGCAGAGCGAAGTGATCACTGTAGGTGAAATCTTCGCTGACTCGCCACTTCATTCCAACACTCAGCGAGGGACTGCAGAACGTCACGTCTATGATCGACTCTCGTCCGTTCTTGCTGAAAGTCCTGGTACTGCCTTGGTTTGCGAGTACCAGGTCCAGCCGAGCGATTGCCTCCAACAGACGGATCCCTCGTGGGTTTGTCAGCCTGCTGCCCCAGGTGACGGACCAGGCGTTGAAATCCCCAGCAACGAGGAGCGGTCTTCGACGATCTAGCGCATCAACCATCTCGTCCAGCATGCGCTCGAATTGGGCAGGGGACCAACTCGGTGGAGCATAGCAGCTGCACACGTATACTCCCCCGATTTTCGCCACGACGAACCCGTCGTGAGCCGCGTCGACCACTTCCTGGATCGGATATTTCCCCCCCACCAGTATCGCTGCCAGGTTCCCCTTGTCACCCAGCCAGTTGCCGTCCTCTGCAGGAACCCGATACGGTTCGGCCAACAGCGCGACATCTCTCTTCTTCTCGTCCATCAACTGCAGCAGGAGCTGCTGTGCTGTGCTGCAGTGGTTCAGGTTTAGCT
>NW_026457352.1:0-1824 GCF_943734635.1 Anopheles cruzii | reverse complement strand
TCATGGGTTAAATTTTCCTTGACTTCCTGCCAGCTCTTCGCCTTTATTCTTGAGTAAGCTGTTGCCGCGGGTCCTCTCAATTTTGCTACTACTGTTCTAATTAGCGCGTCTTGCGAATCCTCCGGAATGAGAGATGCTATGTAGTTACCCTGATCTATTAAAATTTGCACCTCCTGATGATCTCCTGCGAACTCGGGTAGCAGGTTCATTGCCATTTTAATTATGTTTGTCGGAGTCATTTTAATTTCTTTATGCTCTTTTGGTTTCAATGTTATGTTAATATTTTTACCCGGAGGTTACTTTAAAAAGACTCGGTATTATATCAATGTTTTTCCTCAATTTCCTGAACACGTGTACACAATAATTACTTTAAAAAAAGTCTAACCATTCTTCACGCAATATTGCTTGTCTCGCATGTCACTTCATTATTCAAACTTTGGCACCTTACTCACAGGATTGCTGCCTCCAAACTGCGTTCTCCAAGATCGGTGGCTGGTCCTCTGTTGCACGATCGATGGCTGTTCTCAAACTGTAATTTCCAGATCGATAGCTGGTCCATGATCGATGGCTGCTCCTATGATGCACGTGCCGAGCGAAACTTCCAAACTCCTTCCTCTGTTTAAGTGGCGTCGATCTCCGTCGTTCTTTCTTCTAGGCTGCTTCGTTCGTCCTTCGTAGTTATTTCTTCGATCCACTGCGTTTCTCCATTCTACTGCTTCTTCACTATCACTGGATTAACTTCCACTTATCACATTCACTATACTTGCACTGTCATTTTTGTCTTGTGTGGAATTTTGGTTGCTTCCCACCGGGAATTCCAAAATCCAGGGTATTCTCGTTTTGAACACCGCTGTCACCAGTTGCACGGACCTGCCTTGTGGCCTAAGATCCTGCAAGATTTCCAATGTGGAAAATACTCACTTCTAATTCACGATCGGGCGGACTGACGAACCTAAGACTCGAAATGATGTTTAAACGTCGAAGGTTTCAACTTAACAATCAGCGCGCGACGACTTTCCGTCAACTTTATTAATATATATAGACTTACACTAAATTGGGTCGTCCCCTCAGTTGACGCATTTCTTATTACTTCTATCCCACTCTCTCACGCCTTCTCCAATGTTTTCCAACTTTCCCTTTGTACGTTTTCCGGGTCCGGGCTTCCGGCATCACTTTGACCTGACCTAGTTGCGTTTCCGTGTGCTTACTCGGTTTACACTACAATCTACCTGCCGTTTGTCAAGGTCGCGTTCTCGGCTTCCGCGCCGTCATAGTAGGCGCGATCGCTGACTCATTCCGAAGCGGTTCTTCCTGTTTGGATGCGTGGTCCGGTTGTATCATTTTCCCCGTCGCAAAGTTACGGTTGTTTTTGTTGACCGTCGCCCCCCCCCCCTTGTCCCCCTGGTTCTCGCGATCGTCGTCGACCAGTGGTTCTAGTTGTGCTGCGGTTGCAGTTTTCGGCATGTGGCTCGCTTGAGGTCGCGCGCCGCGTTGCGCCGCGTGCTCGGCCACACTTCCGTCTCACTCAGTCTCTCAGTCCGTCGCATGGGGCCGTTCTTGGTCATCGTAGCTGCGTTGTGTCAAGGTTATGATGAGGTGTGCAAGGCGTGCTTCCGCGTTGTGCCATATGATACGATTGCATCATTTCGGACGATGCCTGAGTCATCAGTACGCCGTCAGTGTTGTGCTTAGCGGCTTTCTTACGTCGTGGTTTTCGGGGTTGGAGTTCCGAAGGCGGTGACGATGATGCATTTCGGTGGCGGTGGTCTTGGCGATCGGTGACCGTTCTCGGCTTGGGAGCTCCGTAGGCTCCTGGGCGTTACA
>NW_026457351.1:0-1825 GCF_943734635.1 Anopheles cruzii | reverse complement strand
ACTTGTCATAAGGTTTGTGTAAAAGAAATAATGGAAAGAATGAAAAACGAAAGAATACCAGTGAGTTTCTAAAGTACATCTAATATAAGAAACAACAGAGTCGAAAATGGTTCAAAGTCCCTTCATTGCGTCTATTGTAACCTGGTTGCCAGTTATTAGAAACACGTAACTGATTTGTTGGAACTTTGGTATTTCCTGAGGATACGAGTCCCAAACTGATGACCACGTGCAGTCTCTTGGTATTCTCCGTATCGTCTCCTCGTGGCTTTGCACGTGTCACTAACAGACCGTCTGTCAAAACCCAGCGCTGTCAGTTCGCCTTCGCTGCGCCGTTGCGTATTCTGCTAGAGCATCAGCCTCTTTCGTGGGTTAGATGCTCTGGTTGATCTTCTGGTCGTTGGCTGCGTCGCAATAATACTTCCTTCGTCTCATGGTATTGGCTCGGTACGTTCTCTCCAGTGATAGTAAAGTTAATGGAACTTCCAGCTTGAAACGGTCATTAAAGATTTTGGTGATCGACGTAGAAGATTTTGACATACTGTTTTAGTGGATTCTCGTAATGCTTCAGTTGACGGCGACTCGTTCTGAATTGCTGGCTAGTCAACTGTAATCGACTTGAATATTGCTTTCAACTTCACGCAACTGGTCTTTGTGACGCTCCCAGATACGGTTATCGTTCAACTGAACACGAAAATGTAACTATCCTAGCTTCTCCAAGATTCGTCCGAATTCCCTCTTCTTTTGATCATGATGGACAGCAACTTTTCCTCTCACGGGAATAGATAAGATAGATGATAAAACGATGTAATCAGCCTATACAACATCCAGCAAAATATTTAACCAATATACTTGTTATGAATTGGTTTATGTGGAACAAATTCATCGTGTCGTTGAGCGAGCAGAACGTCCCCAAAAAACTCAACATTGTCCGCGAAGCTAAAAACAATCTCAAGGACATTTCATTCGATGCATAAACAATCTGTGTCTCGTGCGTTCATTTGAACAATTTTGCACAATCTTTTTCAAATAATCGTAATATATCAATACAAATGTGCGAAATACTATAAAACTACAAACTTATTTCCAAGGATTCTTGTCGTATTACTGAAGAACAAACAATTTTGTTAATGTTGCTTAGCAATTTATTATACAATATGCTACGAATTTGTTGACAAAATACCAATTGTCGTTGATCTTCAATGATCAGTCATTATGAAACGTCAATAAAATACTAAGGCTAACTAGGACAAAATTAAGTACTGATTAAGTATTTCGAATCGTATTTGGATAAATTGGAAATATTTTACTTGACATTCAGAAAAAGGCAGATATTTTGTAACGTTTATAGATGTTTATATCATGTATTCTATATACACCTTGTGGATAACCAAACATGTCTGATTATCGTCTCCTTATTGTTCTGAAAAGTTTTTAAAATAATGTGTTTGGTTGGTATCGATTGTTAGGTTTAAAGTCTAAACATATAAAATTGCAGAGTGATGGAATCCTTAGACAAGTCTCCGGGAAACATGATTAAAAGAATGTCGAGTTCTTCGACAAAATCAAAAACTATAGTAAGGTCTTTCTTAGCGACGTACAATTGTGTGACCAACTAAACGAACCATTGTCCGAATTTCCAAATAATCTGTCTAAAAGTTTTAAATACTGATAAACTACCAAGCAACCGTTTCGCTTTGATTCTTGTTGTTGCATGCGACGTGTGCAAATAATTTACATGAACTTAACATATTTCGATTTGGTAAGAGTTTTTGTTATAGTTGCAATATCTACAAGATAAACCTACTCCGATTTCGAGGACATCTCA
>NW_026457350.1:0-1827 GCF_943734635.1 Anopheles cruzii | reverse complement strand
TAATCCGACATGAGCTCCTGTTACAATTCTTGGCGGAAAACCTTTCGGATCTGGTCGGTTTCACCGAGAATGGTCGCAATTCGAACCCTCTCCGGTCTTAACGAATCGAACCGATCGGAATAACATAATTAATTAATTAATCAACCATTGCAAAATTAGGAATTGCGAATCACGTCGCTGGATGGCAAAACAAAGAATCCTTAATGGAAGATCGCTTATCGCGTTGGATCGAGAGTGACGAGAGAACAAACATGTCGGCACCGATCGACACGATCGGCTACCTCTAATCCGACATGAACTCCTGTTACAAATCTTGGCGCAAAACCTTTCGTATCTGGTCGGTTTCACCGAGAATGGTCGCAATTCGAACCCTCTTCGGTCTAAACGGATCGAACTGATTAGAATAAGTTAATTAATTAATTAACCAATCATTGCAAACTTAGGAATTGCAAATCACGTCACTGGATGGCAAAACAATGGATCGATAATGGAGGGTCGCTTATCGCGTTGGATCGAGAGTGACGGATGGTGCGTATCGATAACGCGACCTTTCACCTCTAACGGGTTACGATCTACGTCCTACGATGCGATATGGATTCTGTGGATCGAGAGAGATGAAAGGTGTTCGGCGATAACAAACATGTCGCCGCTAATCGACACGATCGGCTACCTCTAATCCGACATGAGCTCCTGTTACAATTCTTGGCGGAAAACCTTTCGGATCTGGTCGGTTTCACCGAAAACGGCCGTCTCGTTTCGCTCCGTAAACGATCAAAAATCATCAAATAACACATCGTTCAATAAGTCCCGAGACTAACTATGAAAACAACATTTTATCGGCAAAATTCTTTATTAGTCATCAACATAATCTTCTTAAAGTGTAATACAACCATTCTACACTTCTCTATTTTTTCAATTCCATGTTTGTAGCACGATTTGTTTTTTGACTCAAAATGAGCCTCAGTAGCAGGGATCATCTCCTCATTCGAGCCATATCTTTTTCCCTGGAGCATCTTTTTGAGATCCGTAAAGAGCCAGTAGTTCCTGGGGGCCAGATCCGGCGAGTACGGAGGATGAGGAAGCAGTTGGAAGCCTAATTCGTTGAATTTATCATCGTTTTGATTGAATTGTGCCATGGTGGCTTTTGTTCCAATGTGCACAAACGCGGCACCCATTTGAAAAAAACCTTTTTCATATCCAATTTTTGGTGCAAAATAGTAAATGCACTACCAGTTGATTGTTCATCATCTTAGCTATCTCGTGCACTTTCATTTTGCGGTCACCCATCACGATTTTCAATACTTGCTTGATGTTTTCGGGAGTTACTGCTTCATTTGGCCGCCCCGAACGTTCCGCATCATTTTTATCAGCACGACCACATAGAAGTCAGCATACCTCCGAAAAATGGTTGGTTTCGACGGAGTAGAGTCCGGATGACGTTTTTCAAGCCATTTCTGAGCTTGAACAGTGTTTTTTCCCATTAGAAAACAATGTTTTATCAACACACGAAACTCGTTTTGGTCCATTTTTTCAGGATTGCAAAAGTAGCGACACTTTAACCACTGTAGCTTTCTTGGTTATGCTTCGAATTACACCAAATTTTGACACAGCTCATCTGAAGGTTAATACTTCCGAACGTCGGTATATAAATGGCATTATTAGCGCCTTTTCTACGCTAGTCTCGGGACTTATTGAACGATGTGTTAAGTCGAAAGAAATAAAATAACCAAAATTAATGAAGTAAAATACGAAGTTTTTTTCTATCTTCGCAGATAGAGTCAATCGTTTTGTTTTAATTTCTCGTCGAAGATTGGTGAGAAAACGGGT
>NW_026457349.1:0-1827 GCF_943734635.1 Anopheles cruzii | reverse complement strand
TAATCCGACATGAGCTCCTGTTACAATTCTTGGCGGAAAACCTTTCGGATCTGGTCGGTTTCACCGAGAATGGTCGCAATTCGAACCCTCTCCGGTCTTAACGAATCGAACCGATCGGAATAACATAATTAATTAATTAATCAACCATTGCAAAATTAGGAATTGCGAATCACGTCGCTGGATGGCAAAACAAAGAATCCTTAATGGAAGATCGCTTATCGCGTTGGATCGAGAGTGACGAGAGAACAAACATGTCGGCACCGATCGACACGATCGGCTACCTCTAATCCGACATGAACTCCTGTTACAAATCTTGGCGCAAAACCTTTCGTATCTGGTCGGTTTCACCGAGAATGGTCGCAATTCGAACCCTCTTCGGTCTAAACGGATCGAACTGATTAGAATAAGTTAATTAATTAATTAACCAATCATTGCAAACTTAGGAATTGCAAATCACGTCACTGGATGGCAAAACAATGGATCGATAATGGAGGGTCGCTTATCGCGTTGGATCGAGAGTGACGGATGGTGCGTATCGATAACGCGACCTTTCACCTCTAACGGGTTACGATCTACGTCCTACGATGCGATATGGATTCTGTGGATCGAGAGAGATGAAAGGTGTTCGGCGAAAACAAACATGTCGCCGCTAATCGACACGATCGGCTACCTCTAATCCGACATGAGCTCCTGTTACAATTCTTGGCGGAAAACCTTTCGGATCTGGTCGGTTTCACCGAAAACGGCCGTCTCGTTTCGCTCCGTAAACGATCAAAAATCATCAAATAACACATCGTTCAATAAGTCCCGAGACTAACTATGAAAACAACATTTTATCGGCAAAATTCTTTATTAGTCATCAACATAATCTTCTTAAAGTGTAATACAACCATTCTACACTTCTCTATTTTTTCAATTCCATGTTTGTAGCACGATTTGTTTTTTGACTCAAAATGAGCCTCAGTAGCAGGGATCATCTCCTCATTCGAGCCATATCTTTTTCCCTGGAGCATCTTTTTGAGATCCGTAAAGAGCCAGTAGTTCCTGGGGGCCAGATCCGGCGAGTACGGAGGATGAGGAAGCAGTTGGAAGCCTAATTCGTTGAATTTATCATCGTTTTGATTGAATTGTGCCATGGTGGCTTTTGTTCCAATGTGCACAAACGCGGCACCCATTTGAAAAAAACCTTTTTCATATCCAATTTTTGGTGCAAAATAGTAAATGCACTACCAGTTGATTGTTCATCATCTTAGCTATCTCGTGCACTTTCATTTTGCGGTCACCCATCACGATTTTCAATACTTGCTTGATGTTTTCGGGAGTTACTGCTTCATTTGGCCGCCCCGAACGTTCCGCATCATTTTTATCAGCACGACCACATAGAAGTCAGCATACCTCCGAAAAATGGTTGGTTTCGACGGAGTAGAGTCCGGATGACGTTTTTCAAGCCATTTCTGAGCTTGAACAGTGTTTTTTCCCATTAGAAAACAATGTTTTATCAACACACGAAACTCGTTTTGGTCCATTTTTTCAGGATTGCAAAAGTAGCGACACTTTAACCACTGTAGCTTTCTTGGTTATGCTTCGAATTACACCAAATTTTGACACAGCTCATCTGAAGGTTAATACTTCCGAACGTCGGTATATAAATGGCATTATTAGCGCCTTTTCTACGCTAGTCTCGGGACTTATTGAACGATGTGTTAAGTCGAAAGAAATAAAATAACCAAAATTAATGAAGTAAAATACGAAGTTTTTTTCTATCTTCGCAGATAGAGTCAATCGTTTTGTTTTAATTTCTCGTCGAAGATTGGTGAGAAAACGGGT
>NW_026457348.1:0-1828 GCF_943734635.1 Anopheles cruzii | reverse complement strand
ATCGTATTTGTAAACGCTTTCAGTACTTACCACCGACCAACAAGGCACCACCTGGTCACCACCTAGGGCTAGCGCTAGCAAAAGTGTTTGTGTAGCGACCACCACACCTAAGCCACTGTAATGCTAATGAAATTCATTTATCACGCCATGACAGTGGAAATAATTTAAAATTCCACCTGATTTTATCAATGATTCTATGTTTTGCTTATGGCTCCTACTTTGGAGGCTAAAATAGTAATGCCGTGGATTTTACCGGCAGTTCAATGGTGTTTTTTGCTGCTACTTTGCATTCCGGCTCGCAAGGAAAAATTGCTTGGCCAATACAGAATGAAACCCAACGGTACTTAGACGTTTGCCACTTTCGATGCCACGCCTTCGCTTAAATAAATCTGGTATACTTGAATTAATGTTCAGTGTTGTTCACGAGGTGCGCGGACTATCTATGCTTTAAGTCGAGCCCAACTGTAGTATAGTAGTATAGTAGTATATTTTGCAAGTTTGATATGGTAGTTTACAATAGTGGTTTGCCAAATGGCTCTTAATGGGTACAGATTTTCTTTTCCTCATTGTCATATAAATTTACAACCTAATCTGGTGGTAACGTATTTATCGTTATTCGACCTTTGTCGGTGGCTGGAGACGTAGATGCAGGAAAAATTTGCAAGAAAAAACCTGCGCTGGTTGGTCTTAAAATAACTTAAACATAACTTAATTATTCCTTATCTAAACTTAAGACTATTGGGCCTGGACTATTTAGACTTCTATCCTAGCTAATTTACATTTGGTTGAGCAGGTTGGGTAGTTGTGTGTTCTATTTACTGGCCTCTTCTATTGTCTGATGGAAATTTTGTGACAACTTTGCAACGTGTTGGTGGAAAGTGGGGATGTTGCTCATTTTGTGAATTTCTGTTGTTCTGTGCCATGGAGGTAGGTTGAGGATGGTTTTAAGAAATTTGTTCTGGATTGTTTGGAGTTTTTGTAAGTGTGTTTGAGCACAGCTGGACCAGATGGGGGCTGCGTATGACATGATTGGTCTGATTAGCGATTTGTAGATAAGGATTTGGTTTCTTATTGACAATTTGGATCTTCTGTTGATGAAGCAGTAAGTGCTTTTGAATATTTTTTCACATTTGAACCCTATATTTTCGATATGCGTTTGGAAGGTTAGACGCTTATCAAGGAGTACTCCTAGATATTTTACTGATTGTTTCCATTGAATTTCGGTGTTGTTAATTATTGGGCAACGGCTTGGGATTCGGCGTTGGCTTGTGCATCTTGTAAAGTAGATGGCCTCAGATTTTGTGTTGTTAATTTTAAGTTTCCATGTATTGCAATAGTTGGAGTATTTTTGGAGTGCTCCATTTAGTTTGTTCGTGATACTGTTTGGGGATTTCCCTTCGGCGCTGATGGCATAGTCGTCCGCGTATAGGTACTGTGTGCAGTTTTGAGCTCTGGGGATGTCCGAGATGTATATATTAAACAGGATTGGAGATAGGACACTCCCTTGAGGAACTCCTGCAGTTGGTGTGAATACTGTCGATTTTGCATTTCCGATGTGTACGGTGTTTGTTCTATTGGAGAGGAACGATTGTATAGTATTTATGATTTGTTTGGGAAACTTTGTTTGGATTAATTTGTATACTAGACCACTATGCCAGATGGAGTCGAATGCCTTTTCCGTATCCAGCAATACTAGTCCTGTTGATGTCTTATTTTTTCTATTTCCAATTATGTTTCTGGTTAGTCTGTAGATTTGATGAGTGGTCGATAGAGACGGTTGAAAACCGTATTGTGTGTCGGGTATTATGTTATTTTCCTCCACGTGTTG
>NW_026457347.1:0-1828 GCF_943734635.1 Anopheles cruzii | reverse complement strand
GGAGTCTAATCGGCTGCCCCCGACAGAATGAGTACCATTCTGCTCCTTTAAGTATTAAGTGAAGTACAACGCACATTATCGTTAAAAAAATTGTGCACACAGAAGAAAATCGTTCCGATCGCCAAGATCGAAAAAACAAGAAAAGCAAGGAGATTATTGAAGACAAGCGGGAGATTCTTAAAATCTTCAACAAACATCGAAAAAGTTGCAACCAAACATGGTTGGATAACTAGAAATCACTGTTAGTGTGTGACAGACAAAAACCTCCTCAGCGTGAGGCGGGAAATACCGTATCTAGTGATATAAGTGGCCAAACGGCATATCGCAAAAGAAGTATAGGAACATGTTAAGTGCGAAATACGGCTGAACAAACAGCAATAACTGTCCAATCGGGGCATGCTAAACCGTTCAGTAATCTAACCGAGGAGACAAGGGATCCGCCAGCCTCAAAAAGATTTAGGAAAAAAGTTAAAACAACCGAAATGTTAGAGAAGATCTCTTCTTTTGTGACAAATATAGAAGATTAGGTTGTGACAAATACAGGAGATAGAACAAAAGAATTAGACAGTACCGAGGAAAAAAAAAACATGTGAAGTTCTTGTTTCATTTGGTCAAAACAAAACGCACCAACCATTTTTTCAAAGAGAAATATGTAACACCACCAACAACAATTGTTAACCCAAACTTTCAACAAAGAAAACACTTAGTCAACCAAACAAATTAACGAAATCAGTTATCGCAGGTATCAACCCCAACCCCAAAAAAAAAAAAACAGAAATTATCTGCATCTTTCTTGCACCTTGTAACCTCAAGGAATTGAGGGGATTTTTAGGAACGATAGGATTCTATAGAAAGTTTATTGGACATTTTGTAAAAATTGCAAAATATTTATTAAACATTCTTAGGGGGGAGGAATGCTCAAAACAACCGAAAAATTAGTCTTACTTCTGCACAGCGAGGACCATTTTCAAAAGAAGAACTGATCATAAGAACAATTAGGAGTATACAAGTAAGAAGTGACATTTCCACATCAGTTAATGATAACTTCGTCTTTTTCATACGAGACGAACATGTTTAAAAAAGATAAAAATAGAAAATATATGAGAGAGAAAAAAGAAACAAAGAAGTTGTGGCCACGAGGAATTGCCACTAGCCACAGACAGTTTGTGAAACTCAACAGACGAAAAAGCAAAGAAGCGAAAAAGAAAAGAAAGAAGAAAAAGTTAAGAAATAACAGCGCGATAGAAATAATAATACAAGGCCGGTGCAAATCCGGGGTAAAAAAGATTAGACCCTTACCAAACCGGTGCAACTCCGGGATAAAAATGTTAATAAATTGCCGGTGCAAACCCGGGATACAAGAATTAGAACCCTATTAAACCGGTGCAAGTCCGGTATAAAAATGTTAATACAATGCCGGTGCAACTCCGGGGTAAAAAAGATTAGAACCCTATTAAACCGGTGCAATTCCGGGATAAAAATGTTAGAAAACTATTAAACCGGTGAAACTCCGGGATATAAGAATTGAAATCTGACTAAGCCGGTGCCACTCCGGGATAAAAATATAAATTTAAGTCCGAAATACGAGAATCACATCCCTAATAAAGCGGTACCAATCAGGGATGAAATCATAGCGAACAACCAAAACATCTTTGCGGACAAAGAATCTAAGAGGGGAGGAGTTATGGCAAGTTCTCCAAGTTCACGCTTGCCTCACCAGTTACAACGAAACCAATAGCGACGATGACGAACACTTGCTGATAACGGCAATACAGCAAGCATCCAGTCCTCTGAGTCAACGCGATCGGGTACACCACACATCTCCATC
>NW_026457346.1:0-1829 GCF_943734635.1 Anopheles cruzii | reverse complement strand
TGAGAAAAGTTTCTTTCGAGTGGAGCAATGGAAAAAAGGATGGCACGGAGAAGATGGCAGCAAAAGTTGGCCACTGATAAGTGGCAGCCAAATTAATTTGGAAAGTTTCACACTTCGCTGCATTCACAATACTTATTGTACTAGGTGTGTGCGTTGAGAACCGAAATATTTTAACACACGAAAAAATGTTTATAAAATTTTTATGCAAATTTCTATTTTATTCAAAGTATGTGCCATCGCTAGCTATACATTTCTCCTATCTCTCTGCTTAATCATGGATTCCCAGACGAAAGAATTCTTCGACTTTTTAAGTAAACTAATTAGTCATTCCATTCCGAATTCTTCGTAGAAAAACGAAGGGCTGCTCAGCCAATACGTGTCCCATCGATGAAAATGAATGATATTCGGAAAGAACCAAGTCTGGTTAATAACGCGGGGAGGGATAGTAGCTCCCATCCAAGTGATTTGATAATATCCTCAAACAGTTTTGTTTTTTGGGGCGCCTGGTGCTTGATTCCACGGCCTACTAGGCGCCTTCATTGTTGATAACAAAACGGCTTTTTGGTTGTTTTTCGATCAATGCATGGTTCAAATAGGGCATTTGTTATCAGTAGCGATCGGAATTAACGTTTGCATCAGATTTTAGGAGCTTGTGAAACACCACACCTTTCTGCCCCATCATAAAGTCCGTTTTTTGGAGTCCTTGGACGCTTTTTTTTGCAAAGTCGAAATCGCCATTTTGGAATTTTTTAAACCACTTAAAGCACTGCGATCTTCCAAACACAAGTCCCGACAAGCATTTGGTGCGATTCCGAAGTAGTTTTCTTCAAGAGGGGCAGAAAAATATTAATCCCCGCAAAACGTCATTTTCAGGCACAAAAGTTGACATAGTTTAACCCTTTAAATGATGGGTTGCAAACCGAAATATTTTTTTTTTCGATCTGAAATCATTTACCGGATATCAACACAAGGTAATGATGCATGAACAGCAAAACTGGGAAGTTCCAATTGGCAGGTACAGCCATCATTCTAAAATTTCGGTTCTCAACGCACACAGCTAGTAGCCAGCCACTAGGGCCAACAGAGTGCAGATACGCTTCGCGCGAAGAACGACATGAAAATGAAGGTGGAAATGTTAAAGCCACGAACTGTAAATAAGAAACGAAAAGCAAACGAACGGTCTATTGTTTCACGATTAAGGATCTATCACCTCGAGGATGGATGCGCTTGGAGCGTAACGTTGCGCGTAACGTTGAAGGCTCGCGTCCATTCGCGTCCTGTTTCAGGTGGTTACAGGAGCGCTCGGGATGCATCTCAGCCACGTGTTGCTGCTCCCAATCAAAAGCGTGCGAGGTGTGTGCCCTATCTGATAGCCTGGCACCATTCAGACCGGCGTCCTAGTTCCATCCTGAAACACCTCACAGAAGGTTCCTTAGAGCGCAGTGAGGCTCATGGTTCCGGTGCTGGGCCGCTTGAGCCGCCGATTGCGTCCCTTCATTGCGGGGGCGACGACGCGACCGCGTTCGTGGCTACCAAGGAACCACCAAGGATAATCCCGGTTTGCCGGGGCGAAGAAGGACGAAGGCGCATTCGCACCATTCGGACGACGCGCGCGCACGGCGCGAGGGCACGTTCTGCGAGCGCCACGAATGTCACGACGTGATACGAACGCGGTAAAATATGTAAAAATATTTTCCGAATCCCTCCCCCTTCCCCTGACCACCCTGCTCACTCCCGGCGCGACTCGTCTCCGCCTGTCAGCGAGATTTGGTGTCTTTTGGGGAGCAGCAGCAGCATTTGCTGCTGGGAAATTGAAATATAGTCAACAA
>NW_026457345.1:0-1830 GCF_943734635.1 Anopheles cruzii | reverse complement strand
TACTGTAATTTCGCTCTGTTATTACTTCAGATTAAAGGTTTGCTTTACTTTCGAGCAGTCAAGAAGGCATGTAGTATAGATTTTTCACCAGGCACGGGTACTAATCTTTAAACTGCCCAAGGAGCAACTATGTCCGTTTCACCGTCCGTTTTACCGTCCGACGGACGTCCGTCGGACGCCCTAAAACAGCAGAAACGGACGGTAAAACGGACGATTGTCAAAAAAGCTCAGTTTATGGAATGGATATTTTATCTTACTATAACTGCGGTGCCACACGGCACATAACAACGGATATAACAGCCTCCTACCGCGACTATTTTGACAGTAAAGCGATCAGTAGGTGTCAAAAGCGTTGTGGGTCAGCAGACCCATAACGTGTTACGCGTAACAGTTATGCACAGTGTGGCAGCGCAGTAAAGCTTTGTTGAACATTATAGCGCATGCAAAATATTCAAAAAAAATTATAGCAAACCAGATTTTTTTTTTTTTATTTATTTATTTATTTTTTAAATACAAAATTAATTCGTTACCCAGCGACGAACGTACAATCGCCGGGTTTACAATCTTATTGCTACGCACTCAACGCATTACAATCTATCCAATCTATACAATCTATCGGTTAAGTGGAGGGTTCGGATAACCCATCAGAGAAGCAACAACACTCTGGCAATCGACGATGTTTTCGAAAACGACGAAATAGATGAGTTTGATGATGGTATCACAAGCGGTTTGCGCTCCGTTGGCAGCTCCGAAGGGCTGCCATCTGTGGTGCTCCAACATGGAAAGTGCCAAAAGTGACCAAGATTTGGACTGATCCCATTCAACTGCGTGTACCTTCATATGATCGTCGTGAGTCAGGAACAAATTCATCGTCTCAGCTGACTCCGGTTCTTTAGCGTTGCCTCCCCTCGCTGGGAGAGCTTTCCTTCTTCTCGGCCGACAACTCCTGTGGCCGCCGAAGCAAACACCAGCAAGCGAACAACGCTGTTGGGTGGCAAATGTAAAATCGTTTTCGCGAAACGGTGATCTTTTTTGACGCATCCAATTACACAGCATCGCGTCTTGCGCTTTCCTCTGTCATTGTGCTCCGGCTCGCTTGAGTCGGTGCCGGGACTCTTCGCAGCATGGGCTGAGAAACCATTACATCGGCGTAAAGCGTAGCAGATGTTCGCCCGGGTATCGGCCATGCGGACGTGCTGGCCGCGCAAGTTGAAGTTGATTATTTCGGTAATTACTGATCACCGTCGGCGTTTGCGTCGAGGAGCCTCGCTACGTAATTACGATGTCCCGCAGCCGAGATTTTTCGTTTTCCTTCAACTTAGATTTTTCGTGCACTGGTCGATGTTGGCTCCGATTTTCCTCCATTCAAAGAGTCCGTTGCGCATTGAATTACCGATCTGGTGTCTACAAAACGGTAAGATCACAATGTTAGAATGATGAGACAACCATATTACTAACCATACCCGTGGAAGATTTTGCGTAGCGTTCTTGGATCACCAATCGTTCCCTGGAAGTTACTGCGCACATCATCATCCAGCACTTTGTCAATGTCTTCTAGGTTTCGAATACCGACACAACACACACAAGCCGTGGTGTGATCGCTGGCAGATTTGTTCCAATAACGCGCAGGGTCTAATTTCCTGCGCGAACTGTCCTAAGTCGGGAACTGGGAACTAGGTTCAGTACGGTTATTCGTCGATATTGCAGGGAATCATACGGGACACGTTATAAACCGACACAAGTCCAGTCCAGAAAACACCGACCGAAGAACCGACAAGTCCAGAAAACAGTCCCGGACGGGACTGTTTTCGTCGTTATAACGACGACAAC
>NW_026457344.1:0-1831 GCF_943734635.1 Anopheles cruzii | reverse complement strand
CGAAAAGCCTACTTTGATCGATTGCGAACAGTTTTGCTTACAGTTTTTTTCGATTGCAGGGTCGTGTTGCATCATGAGTTGTTGCCAAAGGATAGAACGGTCAATAAAAAATATTTCCTGCAAGTTATGCGAAATTCGCCCGAAGCAATCCGTCACAAATGTCCGGATTTGTGGGAAACCCAAAATTGGCTGTCGCGCCCCTGCTCACACGTCGTGGTTTCTGCGCGAATTTTTGACCAAAAAAAAACTTTAATGATACCAAAGCCACCGTATTTTGTAGATCTGGCCTCCTGTGACTTTTTCATGTTCCGGAAACCAAAAGGAGGCATGAAAGGACGAGGCCACGATACGATTTAGGCGATAAAGACGGCATCGAAGATGAGTCAAATCTTGTCCAAGCTAAACAGCTGTCAAAATTGACCGATTACTCAAAATGGCCGAAATGTTCACCATAAATCACTGATATGTGTAGTAACTTATCGCCACAAAAAAATCGAAAATCGGACTTATGTAGCCCGAGTAAATGCAAAATTATCATTACTTTTTGAACGCCCCTCGTATATGTAAATGACCTAAGCTACGTAATGCAAAATAAGATCATTGGAACAACGCAGTCATGCACATCTATTGACTGTGTAACAAATGAAGATGAAGCCACCAACTATCCAATGGAATTTTCAAACACCTTCGATGTGTCTGGCTTACTACCGCACAATTTACGCCTAAAGGTTGGCTCCGTAGTAATCATGCTTCGAAACATAAACAAACCAAAACCGTGCAACACTACGCGTTTAGTGGTAATAAAATTGATGAACAATGTGAAGTACGCGACGATACTTAGAGGAAAATTCCAAGGTGAAGAAGTTCTCATTCCGAGGATCCCGACGATCCCAATCGATATGCCGTTTGATTTTAAAAGACTTCAATTCCCGATCCGTGTTGCATTCGCTATGACCATTAACAAATCACAAGGCCAATCCTTGAAAGTGTGTGGTCTGAATTTGGAAAATAAATGTTTTCCCATGGTCAATTATATGTGGCATGTTCACGGGTCGGAAGAC
Source organism: Anopheles cruzii (assembly GCF_943734635.1). Classification (NCBI taxonomy): domain Eukaryota; kingdom Metazoa; phylum Arthropoda; class Insecta; order Diptera; family Culicidae; genus Anopheles; species Anopheles cruzii. The sequence continues at coordinate 770 of NW_026457344.1, read as the reverse complement.
CATCTGCGTTGTTTGTTCTTGTGCCTGATAATTAAAAAAATGTTGTGTATCACAAGGTGCTTAACTGACGAAAAAATAAAGCCTAGAAAAGCATATTTAAGAATCGTTAAAATACTAAATTTTTCTAATTTATCCAAATCATAATAAACTAGATAAAATCCTAAACCTGCTTACTTATTGCCTTTTCGCCGGGTCTGCTAGTAACTATATACGAGGGGCGTTCAAAAAGTAATGATAATTTTGCATTTACGCGGGCTACATAAGTCCGATTTTCGATTTTTTTGTGGCGATAAGTTACTACACATATCAGTGATTTATGGTGAACAGTTCGGCCATTTTGAGTAATCGGTGAATTTTTGACAGCTGTTTTGCTTAGGCGTGTTTTGACTCATCGTCGATTTTTGTGTACGCCAAAACTCTAATTGACCACGAAGCGGTAATTTAAGTTTTGGAAACAGAAAAAAACCGAAAAAGCCACAGGGGGCCAGATCTGGGGAATAAAGTTGCTTTGGCATCACTAGAGAGTTGTTTTGGCCAAAAATTCGCGCAGAAACAACGATGTGTTAGCAGTGTCGCAAAAGCCAATTTTTGTTTTTCCACAAATCCAGACGTTTGTGGTGGATTGCTTCGCGCAAATTGCACATAATTTTTAGGTAATATTCCTTATTGACCGTTCTACCCTTTGGCAACAACTCGTGATGCAACACGACCCTGCAATCGAAGAAAACTGTAAGCAAAACTGTTCGCAATCGATCAAAGTAGGCTTTTCG
>NW_026457343.1:0-1832 GCF_943734635.1 Anopheles cruzii | reverse complement strand
ATCCTCAGTTTTTGAATTGACTTATGACCGCCTTTTTCCCACAGTGCGCCGTCGGCCGGCCGCTGTCACTCTCGTCGGATGGCGGTGGTGGTGGAAATCCCTCCTAACAACAGTATTAATACTCCCGGATTCCCGGACCATTGTGTTTATGCAAATTTGGCTCAAAAGTTTCTCATTTCCCTCACCCGTCCGCGTCCTGCGCTTTGGATGGACTCGATGCTCGATGAGCGCTCCGGGGGTGGTGATGGTCCACCCGAGACACACCGGGGGCGAGATGTCTGATAGATGGACGGTGGTCTGGGTTTCTGAATTTTTGTTACTGTTTAGGGCTCGGCGGCCGGCTCGTCAAAAGCAGCAGCTTCATCCGTGCCGAGTGGGAAAGAGAGAGAGGGAAACGGAGAATGTCCTTTCGGCCATACGCAGCGCACGAGTCCGGAAAGTGGATGAAATAACAAATAGGATTCGCCGTTTCGGCGTTAGCCATTCGGAGTCCGAGGCGGCGAAGGGGATTGCTGACCCCGTTCGGGGATTGGTTTTCGTGTTTCGAGTGTCGGACGCACCGCCGGGTGTTGGGGTGGAACATTTGGGGGGGGGCTGGGGGGAGGGGAAACTAATTCCATCTCCGGCGATGTTCGTCCGGCTATCTTGGTGCCGTCAAGTTCTTTCACGAGAGCCGAAAAGTCCTTTCAGGCTCCCAGGGACGGTGGAGGCGAGATCGGGTGATTGGAATGGATCGACGGCTTCCTGCTTGGGTAGGGTGGGGCTTGGTGGCTAGCTTGGCCGGCCACTCGTGCCGGCCAACGTCTCGACGGGCAACCGGAGTCGATGGTTTCGCGGCGGCTGTACATTTGGTCGATTTTCAGATTCAATTTATTCACCCCACCGGTTTTGGCGTGCGGTGGCGGAAGTGGTACACGGTGGAAGCGAGAACCGTACGGTCCAGGTCTCCAAGGTCTCCAGGAAGCGTTCGGCGGCGGAAGCGTCGGTCAATATCTCTCGTGCTACAGAGTAATCTGTTCCTTGGCTACGGAGCCAAGGAGTGAATTAAGAAATGTGTAGCTTAGCTTGGGATTTTTGGGCTTTCTTTTCATTCCTTCCTTGTGCACTTGATTGTGTTAAGTTCGCTTTGTTAACTTTTTTGCCTTTATTCATTGCATTTTGTTTTACATATTTTATTCATATTTTGTTCTTTATTTATTTATTTTTGTGTTTCTTGTTATTATCATGTTTTGTTGTCTTGTTTTATTATGTGGTGTTACTTTTATGCTTTAGATTTTATTTCTTTTATGATACATGCAAGTGCATGAAGTTACTGTATTAAAAGTTTACCAATTAAAAGTATTTAGCAAATCAAAGAAGCATCTTCTTATTTTCATGATAGCTCCTTTCTATCTTTTGTGGAGTAAATAACTAAAGCATTAAGTAAACTAGCAAAGAGAACCGAAAATAGGAACCCTCGTTGATGGCTTCAGCATTTCGCTCACAAAGTCCATGACCCATGTACCGGACAAGGGCTTCCCAGCAGGTTATTTCCAAGTCGAGCGCTGGGCACACAAGAACCAACGGTTAGCCCCATCGGTCTATGTTAAGCCCCCGCTACCCCAGCTGCCCCCGGGTTCCGAGACGCGGCTGTTCGTGCGGTCTACCGGTCATCTGCCAGCGAATCACATTCCCGGGCCGGCCAAACGCCAAGTTCCAACCCGGCAAGGCAGGCAGTACATAACGCTTCGTTCGCTACGAGGGTCAGTCCCGATGGCGTACGGCAAGTCGATCGATTTTCTACCCCCCCGCCGTTCGGGTGTGCTCCGTGAACCGTCTCCGTGTGGTACATA
>NW_026457342.1:0-1834 GCF_943734635.1 Anopheles cruzii | reverse complement strand
GTCACGCCTATCTTGGTCCTGATGAAAATTACAACACTATTCCTACACGGCCCTTCCTGACATTACTTCCGACCCGGAAGTGCCCATGGCTTCACTAGATCTCCTGCAGTAAATGTTCTTTTAGGTCCTTCAGCTGTCTCATCTACCTTTTGCACTTCATAGCGGTTATTGGGTAGTACGTTAATTACCTCATACGGTCCAAGGAACTTTTGCTTGACCTTCAAACCAACACCGTACTGAGTTCTTGGAATAGCAATAAGATCTCCTATGCGATATTCTTTCTTTCTCAGCTTCTTTTTCAACATTGAGTCCTTCAAAGCCATACAATCCGTCACAATCGTGAATTTGTGGCCCAGTAGATAACATCGGAACTTCTTAACGGACTCAACTGCTGCAAGTGTTTCTAATTCGAACGAATGGTAATTTTTTTCAATTCGTCGATGGATGTTTCCGACTGGTTTCTGTGCAATCTTTGGTCCGGTGACCAAACGCGCTACATTTGAAGCACTTCGGCCCATCGTTCTTTTGCGGGCACTCATTAGCAACATGGGTGGTCCCGCCGCAGTTGTAACAATGCTTCTTCCGTTCGTCTATGTTATTCTGCTTCACCGCATTGTACTTTGGCAGTTCCTTCTTTTCGCTGCTAGCGTCGCAGTTCGCCCTTTGTTTCGGGCCGGCGCGTCGTCGTTGCGCCTTCTCGAAATGTGACATTTTTACCTTCAACTCATCGATGCTCTGGGCTTCGTATAACTGAGAGCGATAATACTCGTCGTCAGTTATGCCATCTACGATGTATTCGCATACGCTGCTTTCTTCTAAATCGATCGTCAAAGCGATCCTTTGCATATCGTATACGTAATCACGTACCGACTCGGATGTCCCTTTCTTTCGAGCGGCCAAAATGCGATGAACATCGCTCGCCCATACTATCGGGGCAAATTCTTTCAACAGCGCACTTTTTAACTCGACGAACGTTTCCACGTTCCGCATGGACGCCAAAAATCGCCGTGCTGTACCGATTAACTTCCTACGGCACATAAGTAACTTGTGGTCGTCGTCCCAGTTAGCTGTTTTTGCTATGTTCTCTAACTGGCGCATCCACGCTCTCACGTCTTCTCCTTCTTCGGCGCCAAATGTATCGATGTCGCCTTCTACTTCTCGGAACGAATATACCGGACGCTCCATTGTTCTGCGCGCTGGCGCATAGCGCTCGGAGTGTGGCTTTCTTCCGTTTGCACCTGCGCTTGCGTTGCTCTCGTACTCGTCCTCTGACGAGCTGCTGATAACTTTCTCCGGTCGATCGAGATCGATCCTCTTCTTCGTTTCTGTAACTGCCTGTGTCTGTTGCTTCTTTGAACCGCAGGCATCATCTTTAACATCATGGTTGGCTGGGCTATCGTTTTCGACGATGGCCTTAGCCATTTTTTCTTTGTTGCCGGTTGTCGGCAATCCACGCATGTCGCTCTCGTGCACCAAGCCTAACTTGGTTAACCGTTCACACATGAACGCAACTTTTTCATATGTCTTTAACTGCTCCACCGTTGAGCTGTTCTCCACCGTACTAGACTGCATCGTTGTTGAGAACTGGTCTCCGTCTTTCGAGAACATTCTCCGTCGTTTTTGAGAACCGTTCTCCGTCGTTGAGTTGCACGTTTTTGGTCAGCACACTTTCCTTTGTTCGTCGTTTATATCACACTTCTACTTTTGCGTCGTTTATATTACACATCCAAGTTCTGCGTCGTTTATATCACACTTCCCGGACGAGCCCCCATGTAATAACAGATTTGCGGGTTTAGTAACAAAAGTCGCAGTAACTTGGATTTATTGAATGTAA
>NW_026457341.1:0-1834 GCF_943734635.1 Anopheles cruzii | reverse complement strand
GTCACGCCTATCTTGGTCCTGATGAAAATTACAACACTATTCCTACACGGCCCTTCCTGACATTACTTCCGACCCGGAAGTGCCCATGGCTTCACTAGATCTCCTGCAGTAAATGTTCTTTTAGGTCCTTCAGCTGTCTCATCTACCTTTTGCACTTCATAGCGGTTATTGGGTAGTACGTTAATTACCTCATACGGTCCAAGGAACTTTTGCTTGACCTTCAAACCAACACCGTACTGAGTTCTTGGAATAGCAATAAGATCTCCTATGCGATATTCTTTCTTTCTCAGCTTCTTTTTCAACATTGAGTCCTTCAAAGCCATACAATCCGTCACAATCGTGAATTTGTGGCCCAGTAGATAACATCGGAACTTCTTAACGGACTCAACTGCTGCAAGTGTTTCTAATTCGAACGAATGGTAATTTTTTTCAATTCGTCGATGGATGTTTCCGACTGGTTTCTGTGCAATCTTTGGTCCGGTGACCAAACGCGCTACATTTGAAGCACTTCGGCCCATCGTTCTTTTGCGGGCACTCATTAGCAACATGGGTGGTCCCGCCGCAGTTGTAACAATGCTTCTTCCGTTCGTCTATGTTATTCTGCTTCACCGCATTGTACTTTGGCAGTTCCTTCTTTTCGCTGCTAGCGTCGCAGTTCGCCCTTTGTTTCGGGCCGGCGCGTCGTCGTTGCGCCTTCTCGAAATGTGACATTTTTACCTTCAACTCATCGATGCTCTGGGCTTCGTATAACTGAGAGCGATAATACTCGTCGTCAGTTATGCCATCTACGATGTATTCGCATACGCTGCTTTCTTCTAAATCGATCGTCAAAGCGATCCTTTGCATATCGTATACGTAATCACGTACCGACTCGGATGTCCCTTTCTTTCGAGCGGCCAAAATGCGATGAACATCGCTCGCCCATACTATCGGGGCAAATTCTTTCAACAGCGCACTTTTTAACTCGACGAACGTTTCCACGTTCCGCATGGACGCCAAAAATCGCCGTGCTGTACCGATTAACTTCCTACGGCACATAAGTAACTTGTGGTCGTCGTCCCAGTTAGCTGTTTTTGCTATGTTCTCTAACTGGCGCATCCACGCTCTCACGTCTTCTCCTTCTTCGGCGCCAAATGTATCGATGTCGCCTTCTACTTCTCGGAACGAATATACCGGACGCTCCATTGTTCTGCGCGCTGGCGCATAGCGCTCGGAGTGTGGCTTTCTTCCGTTTGCACCTGCGCTTGCGTTGCTCTCGTACTCGTCCTCTGACGAGCTGCTGATAACTTTCTCCGGTCGATCGAGATCGATCCTCTTCTTCGTTTCTGTAACTGCCTGTGTCTGTTGCTTCTTTGAACCGCAGGCATCATCTTTAACATCATGGTTGGCTGGGCTATCGTTTTCGACGATGGCCTTAGCCATTTTTTCTTTGTTGCCGGTTGTCGGCAATCCACGCATGTCGCTCTCGTGCACCAAGCCTAACTTGGTTAACCGTTCACACATGAACGCAACTTTTTCATATGTCTTTAACTGCTCCACCGTTGAGCTGTTCTCCACCGTACTAGACTGCATCGTTGTTGAGAACTGGTCTCCGTCTTTCGAGAACATTCTCCGTCGTTTTTGAGAACCGTTCTCCGTCGTTGAGTTGCACGTTTTTGGTCAGCACACTTTCCTTTGTTCGTCGTTTATATCACACTTCTACTTTTGCGTCGTTTATATTACACATCCAAGTTCTGCGTCGTTTATATCACACTTCCCGGACGAGCCCCCATGTAATAACAGATTTGCGGGTTTAGTAACAAAAGTCGCAGTAACTTGGATTTATTGAATGTAA
>NW_026457340.1:0-1835 GCF_943734635.1 Anopheles cruzii | reverse complement strand
TGATGTCAAAACAAGGTAATGATGAATGAACCGCTAAACTGGGAAGTTCCAATCGGCAGGTACAGCCATCTTTTTAAAAGTTCGTTTCTCAACGCACACACCTAGTAAACTACCACCGTACATCTCGCGCTGCCTCCTTCTTGGCCTGGAAACACTTACCGTACGACGCCGGAACCTGCAAGCCATGTTCATCGCCGGGCTCCTTACGGGCTCTGTCGATGCACCTGCGTTGCTGGATAAGCTATCGATATCCGTACCTCGCCCTACCGCCAGGCACCACAGCTGCCTAGCAGTACAGCGCAGCAGCAGTCTCTACGCATTTCATGAGCCGATGTCGGCAATGTCCCGTTCATTCAACGCAGTCTACTCACACTTCGATTACCACACGTCGACGGCCACATTCAAAGAGAGACTTCGATACTCATGACCCCAGTGCTGTATTTTAATGTAATAATTTAATCTTAATTAACCTGAAGTAATGTTTTTTTATACACGTCTCATGTAGCCAATCATGGCCGATGAGTATTTTACAAATATACAAATATACAAATGACACTGACATTCAGATTAAGAATAGATCTGTCTTGCATTCTACTCAATCAAAATCATTTCCCAAACGTTTGCGCAAATGGGCAAAACATTTCTCCGGATGTTACTAACGTGTATCACGTTAAGTCACAAAGTTACTCAGCGTTTTGCCCGTACGTTTGGTTCCGTTCGCAGCAAGAAAATTTTGCAGAAAAAATAAACATTGATCTTCTGTCCTGGGGATCCATCTGTCTGAGCCCAAAATGTTAGCAAACCATATAACGATTAACGAGATTTTTGTTGCAATGTAATTTTTTGTTGATACAATCCATCTAACGCCATGAAAACTTTTAGCAATTTTTAATTTATCACGATATCCTTCTGTAGAAATATATTTTAAAAGAATGCAGAGTAAAATATATTTCACTCACGTCTGAAAGTAATCTGTAAAACAATACAATGTTTACACTATCTCAAACGTTAAGCTCCAAAAACATCATAATTGTTGCTTAAGAATTCTTTATAACGACCTGCTCTCGTACTAATTGTGTACGTTTTATCGACGGTACCATCAATCCATTCTCTCGAGTTTATATTAGGATTAATTTAGGGAAATATGCCAGAACATTCCATGCCTAGCGCGAAATTCTAGGCAATAAAAACTCTCTTTAATTAAACCCATATTCAGCAGGATACAGCACTAGCGAATCAAAAACCCGTTCCACATCTGCCAGAAGTCAAGGAAGTTGGTCGACCAAAATGGCCACTTTCGTAGGCGTTAGCGTACTCGCTCCGTAGGTTAACTTTCCGCTACACAAGGGACCACTTTCGACAGGAATGCCGATCCCTTGCCTAACAGTGGTACTGGCCACCCCCAAGATACTAATACAGCACACACAAATTGGAGGTTTTTTAGGGCCGAAACGTGAATCTGTTTTAAGAGGATTGCTTAATTGCTATATTTGCGTGCTGATGGAGGCCGTAAGAGTACTGGAGAAGTTTCCAAATATTTTACGCGTAAATGATCCACCAGCAATGGCTGCTAATGGTCCAGCCTTATCCTACTTTGGTCGCACCAAAACCTCCCCCGATCGGAAGTCTCAAGAATTACTTTTAAGCGTAAACTAGACACCGGGGAAAACAGCGTCTAAGCTACACAAATATTCACACTTACAAGCAAGATGAGCGAGGTTTTCTGTAAAACGGTATGAATGGAAGAAATTTCTGACACTTCTTTCAGGTACTGCGAAACCGTACAATATATAGTTACACACCCGAAACCATATCCCGTACACGTGCCACGGGCC
>NW_026457339.1:0-1835 GCF_943734635.1 Anopheles cruzii | reverse complement strand
GGGTGGGGGAGTTTATTGCGCTCTCCGACACGATGATTAGATATCAGCTTCAGCATCGTCACATGCTGCTCCGGCACGTCCGCCACCGACACCGCCGCCACCGCTGTCACGGGCGTTACTTGGCATATTTTGCGCCAAATTCTGCTGACTCACGGACGGGCGGACGGACGGTGCTGTGACTGTGACAGGAGCAAACCGGACCCGACCCGATTCGGCGAGACCTCGGAGGAGAAGACGCTCTAGTGTAGTCCCCTTCAGTGTTTAGGGGATGAAACACACCCGTACGGAACAAGCGACCATTTCCTGCCTCTGCCTGCCTGGGTACGCGTGACCATTGTGCGTCAATCAATGGGTGGAGGGGTGGGGGGGTGTGTGGAGTGAAATTCAAATTCCAGGGCAAAGGAACCGAACCGAGCCTATGACTTCTCTCCGGCGACGGGTTAAAAAAAATATATGGCCAATTTTCGGTTATTTTTTCAAAAATGCCCCCGTTCAAAGCATATGTCCGCTTCAGATCTCGAAGAATCTTCGAAGTTGTTCTTTATACTCCTTATATATTCCTTACTGACCGTTCTACCGTGTTGCTGTTACTTTTACAACACATCTCGTAACATTTTGATACAAAAAAGGCATCGTTGGCAAAAAGGCAACTTTCTACGTAGGCAACGTGCGGCGCTGCGGCACCAAAACCCGATTGCATTCAGCCCGAACCTGAGCGCGAACATTGTGAATCCCGCCGTAACGTAAGAATAATGGACACTCTGCTGTTGTTATTGTCCTTATAGAGACTTTGAACTTGAAGCTTCTTTCATCTCTTACACTCAGACACTTCTTAATTGACACTCTGTTGGGTCTGATGGTTAAAAGTGGTGGTTAATTTTTCGGCGCGAATCCTTCGCCGATTGACGTTCATCGTACGGGCAGCAGAATAAACAGAACGGAAGAGTCTGACGACACTGTCGCACCAGGTAAACATATTGGTATTTGTCGAACGTTTGTTGAAACAAACTAGTATTCTCGGTTCCGAAACGACGTACCCTCTCCGGATTTTACCATCTCGGAATTAATTAATGAGATATACACACGGCTGTGCAGTTCGCGTTTGTTGATGGATCGACCCGAAAGGAATTGCCAACGCTTAAAAAAAAAAAAAAAAAAAAAAATCAACCAACGTTTGGGAAGCATCAAAATTTCATTTAATGCTCTCAGCGACCTATTTAAGGCAATAATGTTTCTCACCGGAGTTCGAGGTCACAGTAAACGATATCGATCGATATCAGTCCTGGAATTTTCCAGCACAGGACACCAAGCGTCGCGCAGAGATTGTCTTTGCCCGTGACGTATGATGACTAACATGGGAATGATGGGGCACGTTTGGTGAGTGACACTGCCAATTGCACCACAGCACGTAAGCGCCGCTTTGTTGTCTGGCCAGAGCGAACGGAGGCGCCCGACAAGCCAAGACAAGGATTTGCTGCGAAGGATCGCATGGGCCACCAAATAATATTGTGCGCACAGCCCTCCCAGGGTCCCAGGTTTACAGCAAAATGCCCCCACCCTCCAAAAATGGGCAGTTTAGAGTGTCGAGAGCGGCGCCTAGCACCTTGCGTTTCCGCTGCGTGCTGTCCTTCGATGCTGCTTCAGAAGACCCGGGCCGGCCGTGGGTCTACGGGTGCGAGTTTTGGCTGGACGCAACCGCCCCTCCCCGCACCCCCCCCGGGGGCGGACTGGGTGCGTTTGAATGAATGCGCCCCCCGCCGTGCGTCATTGCGCCATCTTTCGGCGCGGCGAGTCTTCACACTCTCGCTCGCGCCCATCGTGTGTGTGTGTGTGTG
>NW_026457338.1:0-1835 GCF_943734635.1 Anopheles cruzii | reverse complement strand
CCCGCTGCTGGGGCTGCTCGGCACACCTTCGGACGACGACGACGACGACGACGCCGAACTTCGTGCGGCTACGAAGGAAACGGATACCTACACTGTAACGGGCCGCCAAGCTAGGTGAGCTGAGCTAGGTTACAGTTTACATAACACTCGCAGTATGTGCTTGTCAGGATCGGGACGCCTGGGGGGAAGATTCATGGGGAAGCTTCCTGCGAAAGCTCCTGGGCCAAGTCGTGGATGTCGTTTTAGATATTACTGTACACCACCAAATCTGCCAGATGCCAGAGTGGGTTGGGCACGCAAAAAACGGCAACTTTAAAGGGCGATCCCGAAGGCCCGGCTAGACGTCCCGGAACGGCCTTGCTTGCGTGTGATAATTCCTGTAATTCTTCGCCACCCGCCCCCGAAGTTGGACTGAAGGATCTTCACTTGTGACTTCAGTCCCGAAGGGACCGAAGTCCTTCTAGTTCCTCTTCCTCCTCCACGGAGCGATACGCGCTGTTCGCCGCGGAGAAGTCCCCGGCGTCCCGACCAACGTGTAGTTAAAGTCCGTCCGTTCGTCGACTTTAAAGACTTGGGCAGGGGCAGAGTGGGCCGTGATAGCGAGGGGTGGCGGGGGTGGGGCGAGCCTGTGCGTTAAGCACACTTTCCGCGCGAACGTTCGAACCGGTTGACCGACATTCGCTGCCGATTCCGAGGTTCCCTCCGATGCCCTTTGGCGCTCTTTAAAGGAGTTCTGAGCTGAGTTCCACCGCGACCGCGAATGCACGCCGCCAAGTGCCGCTGAGTGCCGCCACCCAAGATTCGAATGAACACGCTTACGCCCCTTTCTACCCCCCCCCCCCCCCTCTCCACCCTTCCATTCCACTCACAGGACCATCTGCCGACGTCGTCCTGGACGGTGTTCGGGTCACGTGCGTGATTCGTGTGTGGCGGGCGCCCACGGCGCCTGCGTTGCGAGTCGTCCCACGTCCACGTGGGCAAAGCGGGAAGCTGCGTGCGTGCGGAGGTGCGGGAAGGTGCGGAGAAATATGAAGGAGGTTACTAGAGCGGTACAGCGTTTCCTTTGGGGCCCACAGCAGTAAGTCTATCGCTGACACTGTCGACTAGCGTCCGATGGTCCGAACCGTCAAGTCAAGTCAAGAACTGCGACATTCCTCGCGGGGTGCGGCACCTCGGCGCGCCCAATGTTGTGGCCGTGGCTCTTTATTTTGGTTTGGCTCCCTTTAACAGCTCCCACAAACAGAGAGAGAAAGTGTGCGTGTGTGTGTGTGTGTAGCCATGACAACACAACTCACTAGACTAGCTGCAAAGTGGCTGAGTGGCGTATCATTGAAAGCCCAAGTCGGGCAAAAAATCAATATATAGAGCCCGTAAAACTTTCCGCACTCCTCGGACATTGAGGAATTGAAGAGCACGGCCACTGGGGCGGCGTGCGTGATGATGGTGCCCCGAGCAGCCATAGCCAGCGGACCACTGACAGCTTCCACGTCATACCCGGTTTACCGAGTTTAATATGGAGAACTATTGCGTACCATGTAAGACCCCAAGGTCCAGGCCAGAATTGTCCGTTTTCATGCACCAATAGTTCCACTTCAACGACTGCTGCGAAGATCTGGTATCCAGATATACAGGTACACAAGACAGGAAGTCCAGGCAGTCCAGCAGAACCACGCGGGTTAAACAAAGAAGCGAAGCGAATCCCGCGTACCGACGATGCTCGGCCGCTCTGAGTATACATATAGCTGTAGATACCAAGAAGTGGATCCCACATATGGAGCAAGCCGGTCAAAATAAACCCGACGAACGGCGGCAGAACGGCAAACAATATAGGAGTC
>NW_026457337.1:0-1835 GCF_943734635.1 Anopheles cruzii | reverse complement strand
GACTCCTATATTGTTTGCCGTTCTGCCGCCGTTCGTCGGGTTTATTTTGACCGGCTTGCTCCATATGTGGGATCCACTTCTTGGTATCTACAGCTATATGTATACTCAGAGCGGCCGAGCATCGTCGGTACGCGGGATTCGCTTCGCTTCTTTGTTTAACCCGCGTGGTTCTGCTGGACTGCCTGGACTTCCTGTCTTGTGTACCTGTATATCTGGATACCAGATCTTCGCAGCAGTCGTTGAAGTGGAACTATTGGTGCATGAAAACGGACAATTCTGGCCTGGACCTTGGGGTCTTACATGGTACGCAATAGTTCTCCATATTAAACTCGGTAAACCGGGTATGACGTGGAAGCTGTCAGTGGTCCGCTGGCTATGGCTGCTCGGGGCACCATCATCACGCACGCCGCCCCAGTGGCCGTGCTCTTCAATTCCTCAATGTCCGAGGAGTGCGGAAAGTTTTACGGGCTCTATATATTGATTTTTTGCCCGACTTGGGCTTTCAATGATACGCCACTCAGCCACTTTGCAGCTAGTCTAGTGAGTTGTGTTGTCATGGCTACACACACACACACACGCACACTTTCTCTCTCTGTTTGTGGGAGCTGTTAAAGGGAGCCAAACCAAAATAAAGAGCCACGGCCACAACATTGGGCGCGCCGAGGTGCCGCACCCCGCGAGGAATGTCGCAGTTCTTGACTTGACTTGACGGTTCGGACCATCGGACGCTAGTCGACAGTGTCAGCGATAGACTTACTGCTGTGGGCCCCAAAGGAAACGCTGTACCGCTCTAGTAACCTCCTTCATATTTCTCCGCACCTTCCCGCACCTCCGCACGCACGCAGCTTCCCGCTTTGCCCACGTGGACGTGGGACGACTCGCAACGCAGGCGCCGTGGGCGCCCGCCACACACGAATCACGCACGTGACCCGAACACCGTCCAGGACGACGTCGGCAGATGGTCCTGTGAGTGGAATGGAAGGGTGGAGAGGGGGGGGGGGGGGGTAGAAAGGGGCGTAAGCGTGTTCATTCGAATCTTGGGTGGCGGCACTCAGCGGCACTTGGCGGCGTGCATTCGCGGTCGCGGTGGAACTCAGCTCAGAACTCCTTTAAAGAGCGCCAAAGGGCATCGGAGGGAACCTCGGAATCGGCAGCGAATGTCGGTCAACCGGTTCGAACGTTCGCGCGGAAAGTGTGCTTAACGCACAGGCTCGCCCCACCCCCGCCACCCCTCGCTATCACGGCCCACTCTGCCCCTGCCCAAGTCTTTAAAGTCGACGAACGGACGGACTTTAACTACACGTTGGTCGGGACGCCGGGGACTTCTCCGCGGCGAACAGCGCGTATCGCTCCGTGGAGGAGGAAGAGGAACTAGAAGGACTTCGGTCCCTTCGGGACTGAAGTCACAAGTGAAGATCCTTCAGTCCAACTTCGGGGGCGGGTGGCGAAGAATTACAGGAATTATCACACGCAAGCAAGGCCGTTCCGGGACGTCTAGCCGGGCCTTCGGGATCGCCCTTTAAAGTTGCCGTTTTTTGCGTGCCCAACCCACTCTGGCATCTGGCAGATTTGGTGGTGTACAGTAATATCTAAAACGACATCCACGACTTGGCCCAGGAGCTTTCGCAGGAAGCTTCCCCATGAATCTTCCCCCCAGGCGTCCCGATCCTGACAAGCACATACTGCGAGTGTTATGTAAACTGTAACCTAGCTCAGCTCACCTAGCTTGGCGGCCCGTTACAGTGTAGGTATCCGTTTCCTTCGTAGCCGCACGAAGTTCGGCGTCGTCGTCGTCGTCGTCGTCCGAAGGTGTGCCGAGCAGCCCCAGCAGCGGG
>NW_026457336.1:1927-2015 GCF_943734635.1 Anopheles cruzii | reverse complement strand
TCTGTCTTAGTTAAGCTTTTCGATGCACAAGCTATCACACGCCGCCTTCCCGTACTTTTATCCTCTTGTACCAACACCGCCCCTAGCC
>NW_026457336.1:1386-1827 GCF_943734635.1 Anopheles cruzii | reverse complement strand
TACCGACGTCCAGCAAAAATATGATGCTTTCGGCTACAATTCTGCCCTCCACCATAAGGGGGTCGTCCGCCTGTCTCTATATTCGCTTCACCAACGGTTCTCCGCTCCAACTGTCCTTGCACTCATGTCCTCCTCCAACTGACCTTGCGCCTCCCTATGCAACTGTGGATATCGACTCTCTGTCTTAGTTAAGCTTTTCGATGCACAAGCTATCACACGCCGCCTCCCCGTACTTTTATCCTCTTGTACCAACACCGCCCCTAGCCGCCAAGGCGATGCATCCGTAAACAGATTAGTGCCGTCTTCCCCTTTGGAATAACCCCTCTTGATGATTTCCTCCTTAGCCAGACTCTTCAATTCCGCGAACTCTGTCTTCAGCCTGCCCGCACTTCCTTATCCTTTCAACTGCTCCTCCGGATTTGGCGTCCAATAACGCACGCA
>NW_026457336.1:342-1286 GCF_943734635.1 Anopheles cruzii | reverse complement strand
GCGATGCATCCGTAAACAGATTAGTGCCGTCTTCCCCTTTGGAATAATTCCTCTTGATGATTTCCTCCTTAGCCAGCCTCTTCAGTTCCGCGAACTCTGTCTTCAGCCTGCCCGCACTTCCTTATCCTTTCAGCTGCTCCTCCGGATTTGGCGTCCAATAACGCACGCAAGCTGCTGAGCCCTCTCTGATGTTCCACCACACTCCTTCCGTCACCGCGTTTACCGACGTCCAGCAAAAATATGATGCTTTCGGCTACAATTCTGCCCTCCACCATAAGGGGGTCGTCCGCCTGCCTCTATACTCGCTTCACCAACGGTTCTCCGCTACAACTGTCCTTGCACTCATGTCCTCCTCCAACTCTCCCGGAGCTCCCGGTGCGCTTGGTGCGCCCGATGGTCCCGGTGCTCCCGGTGCGCCCGAAAATATCATACCGCCAAAATGATGAGTTACGTAACTATCAATGTGGTCGTGCGCTAATTTTCTGCCGCCAAAAACCATGAGTGCTACACGCTAATGAGCGACCAAAAATGGGTATAAATAGAGAGCCAATCGCCAACAGAAATTCAGTCTGAAGGCGGAGGTCTGTAATAAGTGATATGTGATACTGATAAGTTTGATAAGTACTTCAGTAAGTTTGTTAAGTGAGTTTGATAAGTTCTTAAGTATGTTTTTTAAGTAAGTTTGATAAGTACCTAAGTAAGTTTGTTTAGCAAGTTTGTTAAGTAAGTTTAGTAAGTAAGTTTGATAAGTACTTAAGTAAGTTTGTTATTTAAGTTTAATAAGTACTTAAGTACCTTATACACCGTTGGACTCAGCGTAGGCCAATTAAGCTAGTCCGCTTGAAAAACTAGGTGTTTTCGAAAGATTTAAGCTTTTAACTTTAAACGGCTCTACCAGCCAAACCGTTCGTCGTAGAGAGTTGATTTATACACCGTTGGACTCA
>NW_026457336.1:0-242 GCF_943734635.1 Anopheles cruzii | reverse complement strand
GCCAATTAAGCTAGTCCGCTTGAAAAACTAGGTGTTTTCGAAAGATTCAAGCTTTTAGCTTTAAACGGCTCTACCGGCCAAACCGTTCGTCGTAGAGAGTTGATTTATACACCGTTGGACTCAGCGTAGGCCAATTAAGCTAGTCCGCTTGAAAAACTAGGTGTTTTCGAAAGATTTAAGCTTTTAACTTTAAACGGCTCTACCGGCCAAACCGTTCGTCGTAGAGAGTTGATTTATACACC
>NW_026457335.1:0-1836 GCF_943734635.1 Anopheles cruzii | reverse complement strand
CGAAAAGCCATACCAGTGTAAAGTCTGTGAGAAAGCGTTCAGATCACGAAGCGATATGACAGAACATTCAAGAATGCACAATAAGGACCAACAGCGTCAGTGTCCTCATTGTTCATTAAAGTTTGCATACTTGTCTACCCTAAAGATTCATATCCGCATTCACACTGGTGAAAAGCCATACCAGTGTGAAGTTTGTGGTAAAGCCTTCCGTTCATCAACATTACTGGCACAACACTCGAAATCTCACAAGGACCACACAAAGGACCATCAGTGTCCTCATTGTTCATCAAGGTTCGCACAGTTATCTACTCTAAAGTATCACATCCGCATTCACACCGGCGAAAAGCCATACCAGTGTAAAGTCTGTGACAAAGCGTTCAGATCACGAAGCGATATGACAGAACATTCAAGAATGCACAATAAGGACCAACAGTATCGATGTCCTCATTGTTCATCAATATTCGCACACTCGTCTACCCTAAAGAATCATATCCGCATTCACACCGGCGAAAGGCCATACCAGTGTAAAGTCTGTGACAAAGCCTTCCATTCGTCAGGAAATCTGGCAGTACATTCGAAAATTCACAATAATGGTCAGAAAGGTAAATAAGAAGGGTAGAATAAGAAAAGTTAAAACTGAAATGTGTAAAATAGCAGTTATCAAGAATTTACAAACAGCAACGACCTGAACCATACCAATAAAATTAATTTTCTTCAGGTACTGGGTTTTGAATAAAATTTCATTTCAATTTCGTTCTCTGGAAATGGTTGAATAGGTTTCTAAAGCAAGAACCTGAAACAGTAACAGGGATGAAGAAAGAAACGAATGAGTTTTTGAAGCATTAAACAAGCTGAAGCCGGCAGCGATGTACCCTGGACGCTGCCCGGATGATTGTCGAGGAGGGAGCGGATGCGATGCGTCATGGCTGCACGAAACCAAACACACCACGCATCTGTATGGCCATCACACGACGTGCGCATCGCGTTCAACTGCACTAACTGGACGTCGATAGGTCCTGCGCTCCATCGGAAGCAGCTGCACCCAAAACTGCTGTGAGTCCTCGGCAACTACTTCTCCGGGCGCAGGCTGCTATACGAAACCAATCGAGGACTGAAGGTTCGCGACATCACGGCGGGCATCCCAAACGGCTCAATACTCGCCCTGTGGAACGTCATCCTAGTCCTACGAGCTTTGATGGCTAATCGCTCCGGAGCGACGAGCGGCAGACGCAGGCTGCTTGCGAACGCGGTAACGTCAATCATCCAATACGGAACCCCGCTACGGGCACGGTGGCCCTCCGGCCGGCGGCCACGAGAATAAGAATAAGTAGAGAATTAGTTGGCCACGTTTGCTTTACTGGGTTTACACCTAGTTAACCGTTTGTTGTTAATCACTTTGTTTAGCTTTGTTAACCGTCTGTTCACATTCAATCCACAATCCAGTGCCGTGGATGATGATATCAATGTTAACATCGTTGTTCAGACCGCCCAACCATTGTGAACAGTGGCCGTTCATAAACATTGGAGTATGTGAAAAAAAAACTCAAAAACTCATCTCAATTTAACCAAATCAGCTACATTAATCAAAAAATTTGCTGAGAATTGGGTAAAAGTTTTCTTGTATAAAAGATTCCTAAAAATACTATCATTTACACGTGTTTTTAATTTTTGGTTGAATAAAGTTACTAGATAATGATTTATCATTATTCGAAATCATTGTTTAATTCCCACAAACTTGATACACCCTGTAACTGTGTTTTTAGTTTTAAAAGAGCGACGGCTCTTTCACAGCGGCGGCTCACTCACAAGCGCAAGCTGTCAAAAATCGACTGATTG
>NW_026457334.1:0-1836 GCF_943734635.1 Anopheles cruzii | reverse complement strand
TGGAATCATCAGCAGACACTTTAGCTAGCAATGATATTACGGTTCGAACGCGTCGATCTCGTTTGGTCCCATGATGAATTCACATGTTGCCAACCGCGATGGCGATTGCCGGAATGGTACCATCTTCTCATCCGGTATAATTTCTAATGTTACCGGGCATTCCTCAAGCGTCTTATGATTTTCATTGAATTCATCAATGATTTCTCGAATCTCTGATTCCCGCTGTGGCGGTACATTCAGTTCACTCTCGTCGTTCACCATCATTATTGGCGTTATTTGTTCTTCTTCCTCGTCTTTGGGGTTAGCAATCTTCTTGTTGATCTGAATGCCGTCTTCTGTAAACCGCACTTCTACTTTTTGTAGCGAATCCATACCCAATATAGCGTCGTGACTCATGCTATTCGTTGGGACCACGTAAAATGGCATTTGTGGAACTACCTCGTCTTCTATTGTTATGTTCAGTTCCAGCCTCCCGTAAGGTTTGGTTACTCTTGCACCAAAGCCGCTGAACACCCTTTCTGTCGTTGTCAACGCTGGCGACCCGATCTTATGATACACGCTTTTGCTTAGTAAATTGCATCCGCTGCCGGTGTCAAACAATGTACGACACTTCACCTTACTTATTTCAACACTGATGATCGGCGTTTTCCATACTGTATTTACTTGCTCCGCGCGTGTATCGTCGCGTTTATCACACTGTTTCGCTATGTGGCCAAACTTGTTGCACTTGAAGCATTTCACGCCATTTTGTTTCTGGGGGCATTCCCCTGCGAGGTGACCCTGCTCTCCGCAACCGAAACATTGCTTTGTTGAGTTTCCACGTACTCCAGAGCCTTTGTTTCGCTGCCCGCTCTGAGTTTGGTCTTTGTGCTCGTCTTTTGCTTTGTCTGTGCGCTCGACTTTCACGTTCTCTTCTTTTGCCCGTTCGTAGGATCGCAATTTCTGTTTAAGTTCGCTAACAGTTTTTGCTTCATATAGCGTTGCGCGGTGAAATTCACTTCGCGTAATTCCATCTATGATATAGCCGCAAACACTTTGTTCGTCTAGACTAATTTGCTTGGCTATTCTCTGCATCTCGTAAACGTAGTCGAGGGTAGACTCGGCTGGTTTCTTCCGTCTATTAACCAGCATTCGGTGCACGTCGCTAGCCCTCAACCTTGGGGCAAACTCTTCAATCAGCGCCATCTTTAATTTCATGTAGCTGGTTGTGTTTGTTTCAGCGAACATGAATCGTCTTGCCGTCTCTATCAGCTTTTTTCTGCACATGATCAATTTTTGTTCCTCGTTCCAGTTGGCCGCTTTCGCAATTGATTCAAATTGCGTGAGCCAAACTCTCACATCTTGCCCGTCAGTGGCTCCGAAGGATTCTATGCTGTCCTCTACATCTCTAAATGTGTAGGGACGTCGTTCCATCTTGCTGCTTGATCGCTTCAGCGGTGTATAATATCGCGATGTACTTCCTTCCGCGGGGCTATCTTCGTCGTCTTCGTCGTCGTCTTTATCGTCGTTATTGCCCACGATGCCTCTGGAAGTACCCTCGTTCGCACTATCTACTACGCCGCCTTCGCCGTCTTCGTCGTTTCCGGGAACATCGCTGTTCACTCCCGGCTGCATATGCTGGATGATCCGCTGGGCAAGCGTCTTTTTATCGCCGTCTGTCGACAAACCTAACCCCTCACACTTGCGAATCAATCCCATCTTCGTCATATTTTCACAGAGTTCTTTTACTTCTTCCATGATGAGTCGGTTTTCTTCTTTGAAACGCACTTCTATCCCGGCTTCTGACACCAAATGTAATGCAGATCTGCTCTCTTAGACGTTTCTCTCGCGACTGGC
>NW_026457333.1:0-1837 GCF_943734635.1 Anopheles cruzii | reverse complement strand
TGTTGAAAATTGCGTTCCTGCAATGTAGTAGTTCCGGCAGCACTGCCAGTCGGCAGTACGGCCAGTCGGCAGCACTGCCAGTCGGCAGCACTGCCTCTCTCATTTATAGCCACATATGTCAGTCGCGCTAGAACTCTAGACAAATAAAGTCCTATTAATTTCCGACCTCGCGAAACCTGCTGTCTGCAATTATTCAACAGTTTCAAAAAACCATTCGTTTCTTTGCGTTTCGTAACTTTCTAGAACGCTTCGGTAGCACCAGCCATTCACGATTGTTGCCCGAGTTTCTTACTTTAATAAAGTAAGGAGTAAGGATTTAGTACAAAATAAAGACTAAGAAAATAAAGATCCTTACCAACGGGGTTTGGACCTCCAGATGCGATTAGAACATAAGAACGAGAATTGTTGTTGAGACCCGACCTCGACAGCTTGCGGTCGTGACCTGCAAGCTGTCGAGTATGATCGGCTGGAAGCAGCTGGTGGTTCCCTTGCAGGACATCATCACGCAGGGCCAGTGCCTGTTCGGCCAGTAAATCCGCTGTCGGCCGAAGCGGTCCGGTGTGTTCAACCGGAAGATAGGCCTGAGTGCGAGCGCCCGCGACCTCTTCAAGGTGGACATCACGAGGGGCAAGGTAGTGTCCTTATTTGCCATCGCCGGCGGCCTCTCGGTCCACTGCGTCCGTCAGGGCCACCGCGACTATCTGCCAAAGCTGGTGGAGGGCGTATTGGACGTGATCGAGGACGAACTCGTCGCATGGATCTCCGAAAACGGCGGCGGCTGGGTAAAGATGCGAAAGAGCCGGCGAACCCTTCCCGTGCCGACAGTGTAATCGTCTCTCTCTCTCTCTCTCTCTCTCGCTCATAGATCGGTTTGGCGAACAGGTTGAGGTCACCGCAGGAACAGATCACCTTCACGGGCCGCTGCCTGGTGGGGGCCAGCTGTGTGATTGGGCTGTTCATTGTAGTGGTTCTTCTTAAGACCCTCTGTCTGCTTTTATTTCCAAACATTATCTCGTAAGAGCGCAAAAGCCGTCGTTAGAATTTTCTTTATTTCCGCTGGAATTGGATATTGATAATTGAAGCAAGCAATTAATCATAATTTAAAGAGCAATCAAACATATTTTCCATTACATAGCATGCAGGCATCTGCAGGAACTCTATCGAACTTTGCCAATTACGTCAAACGGTTTTTCAAGCGACGGGTCACCTTAGTGCCCCATAGTTCCACAAGAAAAACTAATCCGGCGAACAGCAATCCATAGCCCAAAATGAAAAACGCGCCTAGGAAATGGCCGATCTCGAGGGGAGCAGCGTCCCCGTCGTGAAGATGCTGACGTGCGTTGGCGATATTGCGGAACACTTCCGTCGGAAGGTAGCGGATGGCGGTCATTGTTCCCCAGTGATACAGGATGCCAGACTGCTGCACGCGCAGTATATAGTCGTTCAGTGAAGCCCTTAGTGGATTGGTTTTCGTGCTGAGGGCGGCACAATTTTGAAAGTAGACATCGTCCAACAGTTTCTGATAGAACGTGGAGGTCTCGCGATCGAGAAAGTCGTTCGGAGCAAAGTTTCCGTGCTGTGTCTGTTCGATGATGAACCCGGTTTTAGCCTCTTGCGCATGGAGCTTTGTTTCCGCCGGTGATGCCACTCTGAAGGCGGACACGACTTTCTTCAAGTAGGGCTGTTCATGGAAATAAAGAGACACGCGTATTGTTAGTTCCTCTGGCATTTCTCTCCGGCATGTTTTTCTCACCTCCGTGGCGTTGAATATCTCCTCCAAGCAATACGGTGTTGGTCCGTACCATATCATTCCACTGGCCGCAAATTCGACCACAGT
>NW_026457332.1:0-1837 GCF_943734635.1 Anopheles cruzii | reverse complement strand
CACACACACACACAAGGATCTTAAAGTAAAAGGGTTAGCCAGCCGTCTAGAGAGAGAGAGGGAGAGAGAGTTTGGCACTCGACCCAGTTGTTGGCCTAGTTTTGCCTAGACGGAGAAATTTTCCTGCTTCGAACCCGCGCACCCGCACCACCACCACCACCCGGTCCACCAGCAGCAGCAGCAAACTAGGCTAGCCCCTTGTGTCCCGTCGCTGTCTGGACCGGTGAACCTAGATCTTGATCTTGGTCCACCCCCGCCACCAGACGTGGAGCATGCTTTAAATCACGGAGCTCCCCCCGCACGACGACGACGACGACGGGGCCCGGCGAAGATCTTATTCGTTTCGTTTCCTCCGGCGGACCACGCTCGCTTGGTTCCTCTCTGCTTATTATTATGATGTTTTTCCACCCCCTACCCCCTCCACCCACGCTTCCTACTCCTCCTACCCACACTCTCAGGTTCAGTTGCAGCACCGTTCCGAAGCACCACTTTCGCCGCCCCGGCGCAAGGGCAAACTTTTCCACCACCAAGCGTGAAGACGGGTGTGGGTGGGACGGTGTGGTGGAAAAAGTTAGTTCCCTGGTAAACTGGTAAAAGCTGAAGCTGGTGCCGGTGGTGGTCGGAAAATCTAGTTCTTCGTCGGCCTTCGCCACTTCGCTGGCGTGCCAGACACAATGTCCTTTTTGGTCGGCGGAGGGCCGTGGGGGTGTGAGGGAAGCGAATTGCGTGGCCGGCCGGGGTTTCCCACTTTCACTGAAAAAGGAACGCGCGACGGAACACCGAGTACATTAGGTTATTTTGGGCGCGCGCGTTCCTCCGCGAATGCACTGCATTGAGAACTCGAACTGCTCGAAAAAAAGGGGCTCCTGGGAGCTTGCGCTTGCTTGTGCGGGACGAGGGGTGACGATCCGGCAATCGGTAGAGGTAGGCCCGGATGGCCGTGAAATGAGCGATATTCCTCTCCACTTTCTTGTATCAGTCAGCGTAACAGTGACTTAGAGCAATAACTAACGACGTAAAGGCTAACAGCTGCAGCATTTTAGGTGGAATACCTGGAGGAGGTCCTGAACTTACTTGTCCAAAGAAAATTTCGTAGCTCACATTATTTACAAGGACTGCCTCCACATATTTTGAAGTTAAAGACTAAAGCTATGATTATCCTTTTGAAAAAAATCGATCCGCCGAAACTTTGTAGAGGTACTCGGCGTACACTAAGAAAATGAATCAACATAATCGAAGCCAGCATTTTAAATGGATAATATAGAGGAAATAGAGATGTACTACTATCCCGAATTCCAGTGGCACTTGCCTTTGCGACGACAAAAACACACGGCGCAGGGACAACCGTTACAAGTACGTGGATTAAATCCAGAAAATGATTGCTTCACTCACCGTCAGAATGGTATGTGGCCTACTCACGAATTAGGAACCCCGTCAGATTTATGTATGTATAAACCGGGAAGAAAAGCTAGAAACATTGCATATCCTGCAGCACGTCAATAAAAGGCCATTGAAATCAATTACATGAATTTCCGAGTAAACTTCCTAAATATCCGTCTAAGCCAAAAAGCTTGATAAAGCAATAAGCATGATAAAATATAGATACAATCACTACTCTATTCGATCACCAATAGCATAACGTTTTCAGCAACAGCAGCTCGTACCGATGATAAAGTACGGACGACTCCTGCCTCCTAATTCGCGAATGATCCTTCAATCGAAATGTGGAAACAATGAAATCCAAACTTAAAGCAAACAAAACACCACGAGAAAATTTGGCACAACAGCCAGAAGGACACAGAGAGTAGTGGTGGGCAGCAACTGCGCGAGCGGAAAA
>NW_026457331.1:0-1837 GCF_943734635.1 Anopheles cruzii | reverse complement strand
GATCCTTGGAAGTGATACTTGGAATTCATTAAGAGTTCACCGCAACGACGATCCCCGGACGGGGACGGGGGGCGGTTGACCGAAAAGGCGGCTGGCGGCTGATGTTTGACGTTGTTCTTCGAGCTCCGAGAAAAACAATGGCATGGCTCCCCGATGCAGATGGCGCCGGTGGTGTTGTTGATGAAGCTGTGATGGCGTTGATGATGTCCGTTGATCGAATCCGTAAGGATAATGGACTCCGGGCTGCTACTGGCCGCGCGCGTGCACCGTCTTGTGTGATCCGGGGCGTCCAATGCATCAGTATCAATCATAAGCGACGGACCGAGAGCGAGGGCGACGGAGTTTTCGCCCAGAGTTTGTTTATGCTCGACCATTAACCGAACCGGGCCAATGCCGGGGTTGGAAAATCGGGTTTTGTGTCACGTGCCGCCCGGACGGATTGGGAATTCTTGGAACGTGATAATTTACCAAAAATCATTCCAAACGTCATGTTTTCCATCATTCATCGACCGGTATGGCTTTGGCAGGGATTTGCTCAAACCAAACCAACGCCCCAATCGATGCGAGAGTGTGTCCGGGGACATCAATATGTGACACCCGCGTTTCTCACGGGTGCCCCGGCGTGTTAGGGGGTATTATCTGTCGACGCGTTTTCGTTTGTGGTTTTTTGAAGCATGCAGTTGCCAGGTCACAACCTCGACACGGCCGGTGATCGATGGATGCTGCTCTTGTAGCGAGCCCGCGTAGCGAATTCTATGAATCGTTTGCTTGCCGG
Organism: Anopheles cruzii; assembly: GCF_943734635.1. Taxonomy (NCBI): domain Eukaryota; kingdom Metazoa; phylum Arthropoda; class Insecta; order Diptera; family Culicidae; genus Anopheles; species Anopheles cruzii. Next base: position 1,062 of record NW_026457331.1, on the reverse strand, counting down.
TGCCGGTGCCGGATCGGTGCCTAGCAACATGAATCCACACTCCCAAAATTATGGGGTGTTCCATAAGTTTTTTGGGTCAATTAGTACGAGATCTTGCAAGCGTTGAAGAAGATCCACATCAAGGACGTTCAAAAGCAGCAACAACACTTGAAAACGCAGGAAAAGGTCCTTGCATAGTAAAGTGTATTTTAAAATCATTAAATTTGGCTTTTCTTATCGAACCACAAAACTTATTGAATAGCTTAAAATCTTCATAAATTTATTATAACAAACCCATTGAATGGCTGAAATAATTCCTTCTGATCCCGGACCCGGAAGTCCAAAGTAGCTCACTAGTACTTCCTACATTTAAAGTCAGCAGATAAATAATCTCCCTCTTGATCTCTGTCACCCCCGGTGCTTTGGGACCCACATAAACCTATCGATTATCGCCCATTTTGCTACAGCAAATCTGCTGCTTCAATCACTATTCAAATGACAGCACCGTTCGAAAGCCGGATCCTGGATATCCTGGATCTGGTGTGATCGGCTGACAAATCCGGTGTCATCTCATTCCGATAACACCCTAATTGCGTCAACTGACGCCTGCCTACGGTGCAGAGGTCCCTTCGCCGGGCATGTGTCAGCGAGTGTCAACCCCCGTCGTAAGGACCCCGACGATTAGGTTGATCCATTTTTCATCGTCCATTTTGTGCCTTCGCTCGCGTCGGCTCGGCTCGTCTTCGGAAGCCTGGCCCCGGGCCGGAAACAACTCAAAACCCACCGACCGATTGCAGCGACAATCGGTTATGGATCAACTCAGCTTCCGGTGGGGGCCCTTCAACCCTTCATCGACGTTGATGATAAAATCAAGCGACTTCATTCGATCGGCCAACGGCCGCTGTTGGCCGCACGGAATGAAGCTACTAGCGAGAATCAAATCACTTCACCGCCCTCAATCCACGACGCTGCGGATTCCATTCCGCTTCGGCGGGCCTCGAACGCCCCAAACACACCGGGGTTTGATTTGCTTCCCCCCCCCGTCGTCCCTCTGTCTTCCCGGCCCGGGACGTTCCGTCCCCG
>NW_026457330.1:0-1839 GCF_943734635.1 Anopheles cruzii | reverse complement strand
AAGTGAGTCAGGTTATGTCAATTTCAATTCGAAATCAAATGGAAATTGATGACGAACACATCGAACCCAAACATTCAGTTTTCGGAACATTTTTCCCCTAAAGTTAAAAATTTAAATTAAAATCATTACATTCACCGACCGTGGCCATGGCAACGGAACAGGTAAGCCATCGAAATTGGTTTCAATTTTCCGCCCCGCGGTTCCATTCCATCGCAATAATTAGTCATTCACTCGAGACCGGGCCAACCACCGCGGCTTCGATTCTGCAGCTGCGCTTGACAAAATATTCTCGGAATAAATATCAAATTAATAACAAACATTCAGTGCACTTCACGGTGCCTTCAATCGGCGCACCAAATTTGGTGCGGTGCCCCGTTTGGCCTCGTGATTTCGTGTGTTCCCCTCGGATGGGGCTTAACATTCCGGTGGCCCACCAGGCGCCTCCATCGATGGACCGCCGAAGCACTTTTCCAACTTCCGAAGGCCGCGGGGCCCAGAAGTGTAAATTGAATTTTTTCGCTCTCACTCTCTCTCTCTCTCTCTCTCTGGCGGTGGTGGCACCGAGAACCAACACACACTCCACGCCCGGAGCATTTCGAGTCACGGGCGGAGTTTTGCAAAGTGGATGACATTACGCGGAAATTCGATGTTTCAAATTTGTTTTTCTCCTGCCAGTCGTCGTCGTCGTCGTCGTCGTCATCGGCAAGCACTCCGCGGGTAGCCGCAGCAGCACCGGAGCGTTTGATTGAATCGTTTGATTTTTCTCACTTCATTTCGCGCCGAGTTGGTCCGCTTTCCGGTGGCCCGAGCGGCAAAGAAAAACCGAAATGAAGGAAGAGCTTTCGATTGAATGATGTGTTTGATTATGGCTTTCGCCCTCTCCCCAGCTCAAGCTGGCTGGCTTGGTTCGTGTCCGCTTCGCCGTTCATGAAGTGGCCACCGGTGAATGGTTCGTGAAAGGCTGTGGGTAAATTAATTTTAAATGATTTTCCACCACCAGCCCGGGATGGGAAATTGTTTTTCTTTCGATCGACGAAGACGGCGGATGACGGCGCGGCGCCAGATCGGAACCCAATCGTAATGTGTAAACAAAGGTTGGCTGGACGGTCGGTCGAACGACGATGACGCGGATGATGGTGATGTATGCGTTTTCCCTAAATCAATAACGACCACATGGAGGGCTGACCCTCAGTGGGCCGTTTACATGCTTCGTCCCCCCCGGGGGGATGGATCGCTCCGCGGTTCCCATAAATCTTACCGGTACGTCATTAATCGTCCACGTCAGATTTGCGGGCGGCTTAGAATTAATCGCGGTGCAGTTTCCCCGCAGGATGTCGCCCAGCTGGTACCGGTTCTGCAGCCCGTTTATCGATGGTTTTCCCGGCGGTGGTTCTGCAGTGATTTTTTTCCGTTTTCCATCGTTTGCGGTTAGGATCGGTTGGGTTCGCAGGTCCAGAAGTTGAAGCGAGAAAAGCGGGAAACAAAAAGCATGAAACGGGAAAAAATAATTTGATTGATTTTCTTTGCTCGCTTACACTCGCCACTGCCTTCGAAGTCAATGTTTGAAAAATCATACAATTACCGCAATGTTTCGTTCCCGTAGATGAGGAAAGGCTCATATTTAAAGGGACCAACGCAGTTCTTTTAGTTTCAGTTCGGGTTTAAGGGATGTAATTTTTGTTGAGATAACGAAACGTTAACGAAAGACGACTGTGTCACTTCCAATTCTACGAGTGTAAATAAATCTGCCCTTTCCTGCGTGAGACCTCGTACAGAATACACGTGTTCTCATTCCCCCCGATTACGGTTTTCAAGTACTTGAGTTGTCAATCTCAAATG
>NW_026457329.1:0-1840 GCF_943734635.1 Anopheles cruzii | reverse complement strand
AGATGCAGCTTCCTTTGTGGAACCTCTTTCATATTGTCCCGGACCGCACGGTCCGTATATTACCCATCCGTAGCCAGTAAACGATCGAAATGTTTTACTGGCAACTGCGCGAAGGTAATCTTGCAGCCCGTTGGCTGCGATGGCCGCACACGCGTTTCTCACTGCCAGTCCAGAATCAACTAGCTCCGCGAACTGGTTGTCTTTTAGATTCGGCATCGTCCGGATTCTTCTCAAAAGAGAATCTACAACCAGCTCCGGTCGGCCGTAACAATCCCGCAGGATCTGAATGGCCTCTGGAATTGTCGTCGGGTGCAACAGGCAGCATTCCACTGCTTCACGAGCCTTGCCCTTGAGGCACCGTTGCAGTCGCAGCAGGTTTTCCTCGTTACTAAAGCCGCAGACTGCTGTGGAGTAATCGAAGCTAGAGATGAATCCATTCCACTGCTGAGGATCACCAGCAAAAATGGGCAGATCACGGCTGGTGCACTTCCGTGCCGACAACTGGCTCTGGTTTAGTAGTGGGAACCCGCTGCCGTAGTACTCCGTGACATTCTGGGCTGGGATGGTTTCCATTCTTGTCGCCTCTGCGTTCACAGCTGGTCGATGGATGCTTTCCAGCAGCTGCTGCATATCCCTTTGCCGCTCCCTCTTGCATCTCTCTATGGCCTGTAGCCGTTCTTCGAGCACGCGTTGCTCGTAGCGAGCTTCTATCTCCCGTCTCTTTTGCTCCATGACGGCGTCATGGTCCCTCCTGTCCGGTTCGATCAATGGAGGCAGCTGAGCGGTCGGCGGCTCTTGTCCGGATTCCGCCATCGCCTCCGCCGTTGGACCCAAGCGACGATCCCGGTCATCGAGCCTGATTGCGTTCTTGGCGAGCTTGGACTCTCGCAGCCACTCGTCAATCTCGTTGCCGCTTTTGGTGTTAGTGGATGACGTATCACTTTCGAAATCGCGATCAAGCTGCTCCAGGCTTCGCTGCAGCATTCCCAACAAGGTTTCGAGCGCCTCTCGCTTACGCGCGAGCGAGGAAGCTCGCGACGACCTCCGCGATGGCGCCATACCTTTGCCGCTTATATTGTCCGCCATTGCTTTGGCCGTTGAGTTGGCCAAGGGTTCACTGCGGGCGTTGGCATACGTCCCTCGTGCGGGACCCTTGACGTCGTCTCTACTATGAACGATGCTTCGGGACATATCACCACGATAGTGTGCGTTTCAAACGCGAATATCTCCCGAATATCTGCAGTTGGCGTTTCAAACGCACAACTGTATAGTATGATCACACGCGAACTTCACACCGGGTTCACTAGCGTTTCGAACGCCCTGCGATGCTGAAATCCGCGCGTTCCGTTTCTGATCGTAATGTTCACCCGCGATCTTCGCACCGGTTTCACTAGCGTTTCGAACGCCCTTCGATGCTGAAAATCCGCGCGTTACTATTCTAATCACAGCGCGATGGCGACCACGTTTTTTCGGTCTCCTCGCAGCGCGATGGCGGCGACGTGTGCCTGGTTCGTTCACCTGGGACTTCGAGTCCCTATTAACTTCCCGCAAGCTCTTGCTGGCGTTCGACGCCTGCTTGCCTTCCGTTGGTGTCCCGACTTTTGCACGTTCAACGCACTCACACACGATCACGCCGTGAATAGTTGCCACAGAAGAACGGTAGCGAATGTTTTAACTGATTGTCACTCAACAAGAGACCAAATCATATGGTCGCGTTTTCTCGTTCGACGAGAAAGGAACTATTTCACAATTTCTTCTTCTCGCTTCTCGTTCGACGAGAAGCGTTCACGTGTCTTTTTGTCTTTTAGATTGTTACGAATTTTCGTTGGGGGGAAGGCAC
>NW_026457328.1:0-1843 GCF_943734635.1 Anopheles cruzii | reverse complement strand
GGGGGGCCCAACTCGAGATGCTGTCAAACGGATAAACAAGTAACCTGAGAGCTTCTGACTCTCTCTGTGTGCGTGAGAGAATGATCCCTTCAGCTTCCGCCGTTGGCGCCCTTTTGCGCTGACGGTAAACCCAGCAGCCCATTCTTCGAAACGGCATTCGCATCGTGTCATTTACCGCCATCGTGAACGTATACGGCCTAACTCTGTGGATTGTGTGCGCCAGTGAAAAACGAAAAAGACGAAGATGAATTATATCGGTATTTTCGTACCTGGCAGACCGGTCGATTGCGGTGATTTGTGTAGGTGTAGAGACAGGAAACCGAATTCCAGTGAACACAATTTATTGTCCGAGCGTCACAGATTTTTCGCAGCTCGTTCGCAGTCGCGAGGCATTGAAGGAATTGTTCCCGAAAATCTCGTATGGGCCAATTTGCACTGTCTTCGAACGGGCAGCCATAGGGCCCATTGTCTGGGCTGTGAAAATAAATTCTCTCGAGCGTGGCCCCCTTGTCTCGTTCTTTCCTATGTGCCCCATATCTTTCTTTCATGTTGCCACTGCCCAAATAAAGTATGCTGGTGTGTGTGATGTGTGTGACCCATCGCTTTATGGCGGTGGCGTTTATTTCGTTACTGATCACTCGTTTCGTCGTTTCTGTGGTCTCCTGGTTCCGACTTCCACCTGATCCAGTGTTTCTGACTGTTGCCAAATGTTCTCCGAATACTTTTAATACATTGGTGACCGTTGATTTGGCCACATTCAATAATTGCGCTAACATTGGCGTGCGAGTATTTCGGATTTTTGCACTGACGGTGCAAAATTTGGAGACGATGCTCCTCTTGTTTCGACGCCATTACGCCACAAATAAAGACATACCCTTTATGTTACGGAGACGAATTCCAAACTAAGTTTGGCGAGTTTGAGCTGGACATCTGAAACGAGCAGAGTGAAAACTTTTGAACATTATTTTACTGTGACTGAACAATGTCTAATAAACTTACCTGAATTATTCCTTACATTCCTCGTCCCCGTCGCAGGGGACGGAGGGGTATAGCTCGGACACTCAATTTTGTTCACTGGCCAGTTACAATCTCATGTCATAAACCAACTATTTTCGATTATGTGTTTCAGCTGTAAAGATCGTTACTTCGACCGTTCGGGAAATAGGATCATTTTAATAGAAACCCAAGGATGCTGTCCGCCAGACTGACACTACTTCCTCTTCATATTTCCTGTTCAAAAAACATCTTAAACTAACATATTTTGACCACAATATTTGGTGTTAAGATACCATACGTCCCACAGCAATGGCCCGTATTTTCCGGCCCGGGCCAGAGATCCTTTCTCGAAACCAGGTGGCCCCAAAAGCTACGGGAAGGTAGAAGGACGAAGAGAAAGGAAGCAATGTCCCTCGGGTGTTAACGGTGAGTTAGAAACAATCGCGCATCGTTTCTCGCTTAATAGATAATGATAGCCCATGATCATGCTCAAAATACTTCAAATGAAAATAACAGAAACAATTGCATAATGTTGGTGTTAACAAACCCGAACCACACTACAGCGTCCCGAAACAGTCCAGGTCAAGCAGGATACAAATACTGGCCAACGATGTTACCAACAGATCGATCAATTACTCACAGGGCCGATATTTTAGATCTTTTATTTGTAAAATGTTACTTTATTCCAAAGAAAAATACTTCTCAAATGGGACTCAATCACCCTCAGTAGCTTGATGCATTCTTGACGATCCGTATCCGGCACATAAGAAGACGAGTCAATGAAGCCATCTACCACGTCGGGAAAATGGAAGATGGCTGGAAAATCTAACCACACCCCAAGAGCCAT
>NW_026457327.1:0-1845 GCF_943734635.1 Anopheles cruzii | reverse complement strand
AAGGCATTTCGCGTACGACACACTTTTCTGTTCCTTTTTCCGGTGTACTTGGTTCCAGCGAAAAGTTTTTCCCTGCCAGGCGACTTACGAAAATAGGTAGCCTGTCACACGGAAGTTCTTGAATCGAATTCTTCCTCGCACACGTGGACCGAGCTGGCTGTGTGCTGCCCGGTCCTCAAGTCCTGCCCCAAGTTGACATCTGCCTAGGATTTCCGGTCTTAAGATAGACTTGTCGATTGTTGTGGAAATAAAATCGATGACTTGTAAGGGAAAACTAATACGGAAATCATGTCATCAGTTTGAAGTCCACGCGTGGGCCGATCAGTTTTGAAGAACTTTCCTTAGGAACAACTCCCAGGAAGCAGAAACTCTTGGGTACGGGTAAACATCATCATGTGAAGCCCTCGTGTGCACACACACACACATACACACACACACATAGACACACACACAGTGGGGACTTAATATCCGGGTCGATGTCTTCGTGACTGCTGCGCCGAGAGGTCATAGAGCGCAAATCTTCCGTCGGCCCAGGATGTCACGTTGCACGTATGAATACTAAATAATCCTGCAGAAGTCGCAGAAAGGTAGCGGCAGCTTCTTCGGCATACTGTGCTATTCCTGGCGTGCGTGGCGCAAAAAACGTTGACGTTGGTTTGCAGAAAACGTCGAGCGGAGAGTTGAGGACGTGCCGAAAGGGGGCGGAAAAGTTTGAAAATTTATGATTCTTTTGTCATGCTCCATGCCGGGAGCTCGCTCCCTTTGGAACTCATAAGACCCACCGAAACTCATCTCGGCTTCCGGCGAGAGCAACTATATATAGGGTTCGGATAGTTGTTCTATTTTCGGGGGACTCTAATGCTTGTGGGATGTGAGGCCTTATTAGCAAAAAAGTTTAATTTAACTTTACTTTGCCGAGGGACTGAAGGTGGGCTCAAATTTGGAACAGGTTATGCGGTTCTGACACGCCGCAGGTTGTGCCTGACGAGTGTGTTATTTGTGTCGCTGGGGCTCGGTGCTAATTGGTGTCTTGTTGTTGGTGAATGAAGGTGTTTCGTGGCGACGGGCAAAACTTTGGACAAATTTTTGCATACGAATTCCGTCGAACGTTGGTCGGCAACTCCCAGGCCAATTTTCTTGTCGTCGTGTGTTTGTTTAACTGGAAGACGTCTCACTAGACTTATTTGTAGTTTATAGGAAGATGCATCTTCTGCAGCGACTGATTGGTATATTCGTCTGGACTTGAGTGATAAAATTGGATTCTCTTATAAAATATCAGTTAACTAGGAAAGAATGATGTAGAAAGGTATTGAAACAGTCGACACTTATTAGCATATCAAGACGAGGCACATGATTCTAAAATACATATGTATGAAAATAGGACAATAGATGCTGCAATAGGTGCTGATCGAGTCAACCCGAATTCGTGGACCTTTGTCGTTAAATGAGAGCTTCGTTAACTCCCATTTTTCACAATCTACATCTAAAAGGTTATAAAGGATTCTGATGTTTAGACACCTACTTATACATCAAATGAAATGTTGTTAAACCCCTTTCAAAAATTCTGCTCTGTCAAGCTATAGCTGATCCCGAGATGAATTCGGAAAACAGCCAAACTTTTTCCACTAGATTCGTTGACTGTCTCCATTCCATTGCTATAAACACGCTCCCGATTTCAAACCAACGAAGTTTATGTTTTGGGAACTACCGATGATAAGAGGAGTTGGATTTAGGTTTACAATTCTAATTAAATGAAACTTTCGGGTACATAGCCCTTCAAACTTCGCTGTCGGAAAAAGCAGCATATTTACTATCGGCTTTTCCCTCAATCGAGTCGATCTGGGT
>NW_026457326.1:0-1847 GCF_943734635.1 Anopheles cruzii | reverse complement strand
CTTTGCTAATGGATTGATTTATCTTTCGTGCAAAACGCGAGGGAAAACGTTTTTCTGGGCACACACACACCGTTCAATGTTCACACACACACATGTTCAATGAATGAAAATAATTTGACAGCAAAAGTGATCTCAACGTCAAGGTAACTAGAGAGAAGTGAGACAGAAAAGTTCGTATAAAGCCCCGTTTACACGTAGCGATATATCGTTGCAATGCCTTGTATGAAACCAATTGCAACGATATATCGCTACGTGTAGACAGCAAAAAAGGAACAAATTGCTTGTATACGACCAGATCGGCAGATCAAAAAAATTGAATGCGCCGAGCATCAATTTCGGTCCAATCTCCATACATGTGTGCGTGTGCTGACGGTGGATAGACATGTGTGCGTGTGTTGATGGCGGTTTGACATGTTGTTTTGAATGTTTTTAAAGCAAAAGTTTAACGTGAGAATAATGGCTTCGCTTTAAAAGCCATTCCCTTGACCACCGTGACCGATTAGTACTCTTGGTACGTTCTATTTTTTGCTTTGTAACCGAAACGCACAATCCAAAGGCAGACAAGCACAGTGTTTCTTCCATGGCTGTTTCCATGACACCGAGATCTGCGATTGCAAATCGCAACGGTACATCGTGGCGTGTAGACGCTCCACCTTGGCTGCGATATCACTGCGATTAATCGATACAAGGCATTGCAGCGATATCGCAACGTGTAAACGGCGCTTAACAGTTCGAAATGTCAAATGTCAAATGTCAAATTTCATGTTGTTAGTAAACAACACACGGTAAAGGTCTGCCGTGTCTACCGGTGCATCTATCATCACGGATTTTTCATACAAGGTTTGCTGGCCGTTTGAACGATTCCACCGTTTGTGTTGCTTGGTCCTGGAACATCGTAACATCCACGTTGGTCTGTGTGGCGGTGCTAACGGCCTAATTCTCGTTGGCTTTTGGTGGCATGGTAACGTCACTGTGGATCTGAGAATTCACGTTAGCTCCTCGCGGTAGCTTCGTAGCTAGCAACTCCTCATAGCCGTGCCGTTTTCGCTTGGCGTGTGTCAGCAACGCTTCTCTCGAGCCAAAGTCTGACGGGCAGTGTGCGCAGATGAAAGATTTGCCGCACGATTGTTGATGATGCTTCAAAAAGTAAAGCGTGGCGAATGATTTACCGCAGTCCGTACAGACAAACGTTCGCGCTTCGTGAACCTTCGCTTTAGACTTCGAAACGAAAGAAAGTGCCGTGCATCATTCGGCGGCCCCAGAGGCGTCTGAAAGTAGAGACAGTTCTGCCAAGGATAGTAGAAATGTTTGTTCACGTTCACGGAGTCTTTTGTCGTCGGTTCCAGCTTGGCAGCAGTTTTGTGACGCCGTACAGTGTGCATCTGCAAGTGAGACGGATTGTGAAACACCGCGGCGCAGTTCTCGATCAAGCAGCTGTACAACTTTTTGCCCAGAATTTCTTCACGAGACAAGTAGACTTTAACGGTAACTGGCGCAGTCTCCGGGATGTCCATAATGAGTGGTTCCAAACGAAAAATGGTTAACTAGAACGGAGCGCCCCAATTAACCTTCACAACAGAATACTACATTCAAAGTGATGGGGGTTGTTTACAAACAACGCAATTTACCTCTTTGCTCACGCTCAGTAAACCAAGAGATCGAAGAAAGTGCTTAAAGTTTCCATCCCGAAGTGCATTCGATTGGTAGCTTTCGATCGGTATCATCGGTACGCCGTCCTTGATTTCATCCTCGTCCGGTTGCTGGTAGTCCTTTAAGGCGTCGGATAAGCACTCGATGACCCATTCGATGCTTTGCTTCATGGAGTTTCCCATGGTTGCCATTTTTTT
>NW_026457325.1:0-1848 GCF_943734635.1 Anopheles cruzii | reverse complement strand
CGCACTGGTAGCAAATGGCCGGAATAGACCGCCAAAGGCCTGACATGACTTGCCCACCATCCGCCTTGGGTCGCTGCTGGCCGATCCAAACCGGCCCTAGCAACATAATCACTTGCTTTGACTTCTGAACCGTCGGAGACCCTCGCCGAGAGGCCATCCGATGAGCGCGTTCAAATGGCGCACGACGAGGGATTTACTCATTTGGCAGGAAAACAAATGGAAAGAAAGCAACGGAAAAGATAAATCAAAACGATCTCATCTCGGCTTTTGGCCACAGCAGTCGTTGTAGCATCATCCGGTAGCATCCACTCTTGGTATCCATTTTAGGCCGTGTCCGGGTCACTTGCGGGAGTGGCTCTCCATTCGTCTCGAACAACCGAACCAGCCGTTCGCGTATGGCGCTTGGTTTAATTACACTTTTCCGGTCAGGGACTGCCCTTGTTGGGGAGCTGCATCACAGTTATTCATGCTCTTGATATGACCATCGGACTTCTGGCCACCCTAACCGGCATTTTGTCCCAGAACTAAAAGCTCGAAATTGCCATGATTGTCGAATCTGGTTGTTCATCAACGCGCAGCATGAGATCCTAAAAGGCCTTTGTTTAAAAGCTGAAAGTTATGTGGATGGTTTCAAGCTCTCCGGTATTATTGGGGGAGTTAGGCTGCCAGAGCGGAGCCCACGATAAGCCTTTTCATAGCGTCTAAGCCCTTCTAACGGCTCCGAATTTAGCTCCGAATAATGCGCCAGTTCTCGCGAGTGTCAAACCTTTTACGCGTAAATTCTGTCTAATTCAAACTCTGTCAAATTTTGATTCTATTAGAAGGCACTCTTCGTTTTCATTCGAGAATGAGGTGAAGAGCCAGAGGATGCAAATATCGATTTACTCCCAAAACGTCGTGGCAATGGAACTGTGGGGAAGTTGCTCACCCCTGTCGATGCTGAACGTACATAAATCTGAATAATCACACAATTACATGGCATGGGATTCAACGTGTGCTACAGGCGCACACTTTGTGTGTTACAAACTCAGCACTAATTTATCAGCCCAAAGGCTGCAAGGAGTTTCGTGGAATTCCTTGGGTGTCCTTGTCTGAGTTCAGTCAGCTCGCGAAGCTCGAGTCATGGTTAGAGACTGTCATCAGTGCAATGTTCCAGCTACCTTCTCAACTGCCTTCTGGAAGCGAAAGTGCATTTAAATTCATAATTAATACCCATATACCCTGTGGGCAGCCCCAGTCTGTAGAAGCCAACGAGTGTGCGGTGGATGCCTGCCTCCAACACTGCTCAACGACCCAAATCCGGTCGCATCAATGATCGTACACAATTGTTATTGTATAATTTGCACTTGTAGGTGGTCCATGCTGACGATGTTGGTGATAATTAGAGTGATTTCGTGATTCGAGCCCGTCTGTGGATGCTGGGCCACAGTCGTGGCCACGACTCTGGATCCTGGGATGCAGACGCTTCAAATGACAGTTTGGTGGCTGCTGGTGGCTAATCTGGCTGATTGTTAGTGAAACATTGGTTAAACCAGGGCATTTCAACGGCATTGTTATGCATGGAGTCACTGTCTTCCGTCACATCGTTTGATGTGGGTCATCCTTTTGTGATGCGTTCTTCGGGTCATAGTGTCAGTCCTGATATCCAGAGTTCCACCACAACCTGCAGGCAAATGGTGCTGCTTAGCTAACTGAGGAGACTACAGCTCAACATCCGCCCAGGAACTTCATTACAACAGGAACTGAACCATGATGATGGAGTTGGGCGCACCGGCATATCGTTGTGAATGGGTCGAAGAAGGACGAATCCTTCCACAACGAACCGTTCGTGATAGGCACGAGGATAAA
>NW_026457324.1:0-1850 GCF_943734635.1 Anopheles cruzii | reverse complement strand
CGCACGTCATAATCAGTAAACATGTTGACTCTATTGAACGTTTCTATTACTAGGTGTGTGCGTTGAGAAGTGAAATATTTTAACACACAAAAAATGTTTCTAAAATTTTTATGCAAATTTCTTTTTTATTCGAAGTATGTGCCATCGTTAGCTATACATTTCTCCTATCTCTCTGCTTAATCATGGATTCCCAGACGAAAGAATGCTTCGACTTTTTAAGTAAACTAATTAGTCATCCAATTTCGACTTCACGAGCAGCCCTTCGTTTTTTCGAGTCCTCGTGGAAAAACGAAGGGCTGCTCAGCCAATACGTGTCCCATCGATGAAAATGAATGATATTCGGAAAGAACCAAGTCTAGTGAATAACGCGGGGAGGGATAGCAGCTCCCATCCAAGTGATTTGATAGTATCCTGAAACAGTTTTATTTTTTTGGGCGCCTGGTGCTTGATTCCACGGGCCACCAGGCGCCCCCATTGAAGCCCACTAGAATTGCATTTTGGTCGTTTTTCGATCAATGCATGGTTCAAATTGATCATTTGTTGTCAGTAGCGATCGGAATTAACGTTTCCATCAGGTTTTAGGAGCTTGTGAAACACCACACCTTTCTGTCCCATCAGAAAGTCCGTTTTTTGGAGTCCTTCGACTGTAGCGGACACCTCAGCATGTGCGAGGCGAATGAAGAGTGGACGCTCTAGAGTCCGCTATTTACGTAGCAGCGAGTGATCGAGGCGACGGCACCCAGGGGTAACGCCGAGAACCAAAAGGAATATAAATAGAGCCCCCAGGAGTGCGAAAGATCGATTCGTTAAGCAACAATTGTACCGACAAGAACTAAGTCGGGTTAGAGCCACAAAGAAGTGAAATAAATAAAATGTGAAATAAATATAAATGTAAAGTAAAAGTAACAGTAACAGTAGTTATATTATACGACGCTTTTTTTTGTTAAGTCAAAATCGCCATTTTGAAGTTTCTTAAACCACTCAAAGCACAGCGATCTTCCAAAACCAAGTCCCGACAAGCATTTGGTGCGATTCCGAAGCAGTTTTCTTCAACAGGGGCAGAAAAATAATAATCCCCGCAAAACGTCATTTTCAGGCACAAAAGTTGGCATGGTCTAACCCTTTCAACGGTCGTTTGATAACTGATTAATTTTTTTTGCGACCTGGACTGATTTACCTGATGTCAAAATGAGGTAATGATGAATGAACCGCAAAACTGGGAAGTCCCAATCGGCAGGTACAGCCATTATTCTAAAATTTCACTTCTCAACGCACACACCTAGTATATCGAAAATTGAACTTGGAACGGATCAAAATTTGCGGGGTCGGCTAGGAAGGTAAAAATGACAATCGATCAATACCAAAACTTTGATTAAATCACGTAAATCCTACTGAAAACGTTTTAAATGATTACATCAACTGCTTTGATAAATCATAATACCGATGAGAAGAAAAGGCCTAATCGACGGCCTAAGTTTCAAGGTAGGTGAACAAATGGAGCCACCTTGAAGATCAGGACCCACCTCACGAACTTCATGCTTAAACTAGAAACGCAACTCATACTCCGTGGGAAAATGGAGAATTAAATTTCAAAGAAACCACCACCCATCGTGCGCCTTCTCAAGAGCCAGCCTTTGTACCATTTTATACGAAATCACTTCGTATCAGATATGTGAATGGGTATAGCGAATGACCAATGGGTTATCGTGCGCTCATCAAGCTGTCCAATTGTGCTGGCTGAGCAACGAAGGAAACACGTGATTTTTTCTTGTTTCATATTTCACTAATTTTCTTATATTCTAAACATTTATGCCCGAAACGCATGATTAAAGCGATCGCTTATAGGTGGG
>NW_026457323.1:0-1850 GCF_943734635.1 Anopheles cruzii | reverse complement strand
CGCACGTCATAATCAGTAAACATGTTGACTCTATTGAACGTTTCTATTACTAGGTGTGTGCGTTGAGAAGTGAAATATTTTAACACACAAAAAATGTTTCTAAAATTTTTATGCAAATTTCTTTTTTATTCGAAGTATGTGCCATCGTTAGCTATACATTTCTCCTATCTCTCTGCTTAATCATGGATTCCCAGACGAAAGAATGCTTCGACTTTTTAAGTAAACTAATTAGTCATCCAATTTCGACTTCACGAGCAGCCCTTCGTTTTTTCGAGTCCTCGTGGAAAAACGAAGGGCTGCTCAGCCAATACGTGTCCCATCGATGAAAATGAATGATATTCGGAAAGAACCAAGTCTAGTGAATAACGCGGGGAGGGATAGCAGCTCCCATCCAAGTGATTTGATAGTATCCTGAAACAGTTTTATTTTTTTGGGCGCCTGGTGCTTGATTCCACGGGCCACCAGGCGCCCCCATTGAAGCCCACTAGAATTGCATTTTGGTCGTTTTTCGATCAATGCATGGTTCAAATTGATCATTTGTTGTCAGTAGCGATCGGAATTAACGTTTCCATCAGGTTTTAGGAGCTTGTGAAACACCACACCTTTCTGTCCCATCAGAAAGTCCGTTTTTTGGAGTCCTTCGACTGTAGCGGACACCTCAGCATGTGCGAGGCGAATGAAGAGTGGACGCTCTAGAGTCCGCTATTTACGTAGCAGCGAGTGATCGAGGCGACGGCACCCAGGGGTAACGCCGAGAACCAAAAGGAATATAAATAGAGCCCCCAGGAGTGCGAAAGATCGATTCGTTAAGCAACAATTGTACCGACAAGAACTAAGTCGGGTTAGAGCCACAAAGAAGTGAAATAAATAAAATGTGAAATAAATATAAATGTAAAGTAAAAGTAACAGTAACAGTAGTTATATTATACGACGCTTTTTTTTGTTAAGTCAAAATCGCCATTTTGAAGTTTCTTAAACCACTCAAAGCACAGCGATCTTCCAAAACCAAGTCCCGACAAGCATTTGGTGCGATTCCGAAGCAGTTTTCTTCAACAGGGGCAGAAAAATAATAATCCCCGCAAAACGTCATTTTCAGGCACAAAAGTTGGCATGGTCTAACCCTTTCAACGGTCGTTTGATAACTGATTAATTTTTTTTGCGACCTGGACTGATTTACCTGATGTCAAAATGAGGTAATGATGAATGAACCGCAAAACTGGGAAGTCCCAATCGGCAGGTACAGCCATTATTCTAAAATTTCACTTCTCAACGCACACACCTAGTATATCGAAAATTGAACTTGGAACGGATCAAAATTTGCGGGGTCGGCTAGGAAGGTAAAAATGACAATCGATCAATACCAAAACTTTGATTAAATCACGTAAATCCTACTGAAAACGTTTTAAATGATTACATCAACTGCTTTGATAAATCATAATACCGATGAGAAGAAAAGGCCTAATCGACGGCCTAAGTTTCAAGGTAGGTGAACAAATGGAGCCACCTTGAAGATCAGGACCCACCTCACGAACTTCATGCTTAAACTAGAAACGCAACTCATACTCCGTGGGAAAATGGAGAATTAAATTTCAAAGAAACCACCACCCATCGTGCGCCTTCTCAAGAGCCAGCCTTTGTACCATTTTATACGAAATCACTTCGTATCAGATATGTGAATGGGTATAGCGAATGACCAATGGGTTATCGTGCGCTCATCAAGCTGTCCAATTGTGCTGGCTGAGCAACGAAGGAAACACGTGATTTTTTCTTGTTTCATATTTCACTAATTTTCTTATATTCTAAACATTTATGCCCGAAACGCATGATTAAAGCGATCGCTTATAGGTGGG
>NW_026457322.1:0-1851 GCF_943734635.1 Anopheles cruzii | reverse complement strand
GCGTTACTTTTTGCCGCATAATTATGATCCGCGGAGCCGGAGTCGCGCCGCTGACACTGGCGCTGACTGGCGAGCATAATTTGATGTAAATGATTTTTTTTCTTCTTTTGCTCCTTGACGCTGCTTCGAAGGGCAGCCACCGAAGGGCGCCCTGCCGTACGCACATCGCTCATTTGAGTGGAGCGACAAAAAGGACTTTGAATTAATGATTTCATGCAAGTGAACAATGTTTTCGATGTGCTGTGCACGGGCGGCACGGACGTCGTCGGCCGGTCGTCTGTGTCTGTTTGGCGATGGATCGGATACACCAACGCTCTCAATATCTTTAGTACATTGGGAAGAAACTGATGAAGAACCTTCTTTTTGGACTGTCTCTGAAAAGGACATTCTTGTGTCCATTACGGTATTTGCTATTTCGATTTTTTATATCTTTAAGTAGGTTGTGGTAATTCCCAATAAATCACTCCTTGGGATTTGAGTTAACGCTCATGTCTAACAAATGGTGTGTTCCATTAACCTTTAAGGAAGGATCTGTTTAGTAAGTTTTGCTTTGAACTTCGTTAGTTGAAGGCCTCCAATGTGTTCAATTTTGAACCTTCACAATTTTGGACCTTCAGGAAAATCTTTAAAAAATGTAGAAAAAAATGTTTAAATGTTTAATGTTTAAACTTTTCTTAAAATTTCTAACATTTTGCGACAAGATAGTGAATCGGTAATTCGAAATTTCGACTAAAATATCGGATTTGGGCATCGTCAAATTTAGTTAAGAAACTAAGTCCATTGAATCAGTCACCTTCGCACTTTGATCCAGACCGCATGGACCGAAAGACATATTTACAAAACAGAAATTATAACAACCAAAAGATTAAAAAAAACCTCTCTAGATTGGGTCTCCAAGATCCCTGGCTTCAAATGATAGCAAATTAAACGAACGCCGCTAGTGAGTTAAAGGCTCTGTGTCGAAACTTTTTTGTCCCTACTGTACATATACGAGGTGTGTTCAAAAAGTAATGATAATTTTGCATTTACGCGGGCTACATAAGTCCGATTTTCGATTTTTTTGTGGCGATAAGTTACTACACATATCAGTGATTTATGGTGAACAGTTCGGCCATTTTGAGTAATCGGTCAATTTTTGACAGCTGTTTAGCTTGGACAAGATTTGACTCATCTTCGATTTTTGTCTCTTCCAAAAAATGGATGGCAAAGAATCTTTATAAAATTTGGTGTGAAAAACGAAAATATTCGATTGGACGCAATCGATTTGTTGACTGTGGTTTATGGTGAAGTTTTTAAGACCAAAAGCATTGCTTATCGGTGTTTCAAATTTTTCTCAGTGGGCCGAGAAGATGTGAACGTCGAAAAGCCTACTTTGATTGATTGTGAACTGTTTTGCTTGCAGTTTTCTTCGATTGCAGGGTCGTGTTGCATCATGAGTTGTTGCCAAATGATAGAACGGTCAATAAAAAAATTTCCTGCAAGTTATGCGAAATTCGCCCGAAGCAATCCGTCACAAATGTCCGGATTTGTGGCTGCCAAAATTGGCTGTCGCGCCCCTGCTCACACGTCGTGGTTTCTGCGCGGATTTTTGACCAAAAAAAAACTTTAATTATACCAAAGCCACCGTATTCTGTAGATCTGGCCTCCTGTGACTTTTTCATGTTCCGGAAACCAAAAGGAGGCATGAAAGGACGACGCCACGATACGATTTAGGCGATAAAGACGGCATCGAAGATGAGTCAAATCTTGTCCAAGCTAAACAGCTGTCAAAAATTGACCGATTACTCAAAATGGCCGAACTGTTCACCATAAATCACTGATATGTGTAGCAACTTATCGCCACAAAAAAAT
>NW_026457321.1:0-1851 GCF_943734635.1 Anopheles cruzii | reverse complement strand
TGTGCGTAGTTCGGCAAATTTGTGACCACCTGTTCTATCTCTCAAATCATTTGTAGGCTTAGTGTTGGCGCTGTTCCTTGTGGGTTGCGCCCAAGTGCAGGCACAGGCAACATTATGCGCTACTGCACCACAGTACAGTTTTGTGCCTCACGAAACCGACTGCTGGCGTTACTACACGTGCGTCGGAGGTCAGGGCTTTTTGCAGGAGTGCCCGTTACCGTTTATTTTCGTCGCAGCGACACAGATGTGCGATTTCGGTGATCGTAACGCATGCGTAGTGTGCCCAGCAACCGGCGTGCAAAACTTCCCGGTGGAAGGTTCCTGCACAAGATTCGTCCAATGCATCGAAGGGACCGAGTTCCCGCGCGAATGTCCCGCAGGAACTCAGTTCGATAAAACCGTGGGCCAATGTAACCTAGCATCGGTTGTCGGGTGCACCGAACTAGATTGCCCAGCCGTAGACGATCCGCTCAATCCAGTCATCAGGCCGGATCCCAACAACTGCCGGGTGTACTTCATCTGTGTCTCGGGCCAAGGTATTCAACAAACGTGCCCCATCGGAACCAGATTCAACCCTGCGTTGGGCGTGTGCGATCTTGAGGTTAACGTGCCTTGCCCTTCAACCGTAAGTGCTACGCTGTTATTTAAAAGACTCTTTAGTTAAGGCTAAGTCACTCGAATAAAGATCGCTGTAAATAATTCGCTCTTTCACCCCCCTATAAATACTTTCGCCAGATACATACCAAACTCACGCTCGCTTTCCATCCCTGGATTCCCATCAGCTTCCAACTTTCCACATCTTAATCAAATTCCCTATTTCAATCCCTATCCTCAGCCCGGTACTCCCAATACCACCACTGGACACTACTGCATGAACAACCACGGTATGGCTCTGCGTCCAATTCCAAACAACTGCAACTCGTACGTAATGTGCCTGAATGCGGAATCCCACATCATGACTTGCCCTCTCGGAAAGTCCTTCGACATGGAGGCCAACGTCTGTATGGACGCCGACATTGCCAAGTGCCGTCTAGATACGAAGAACCTATGTGGCGATGGGTCAACCTCAACGGTGCCGTATCCTAATAGCTGTACGAAGTATCTCCTCTGCATCAACAATGAAGCGTTCGAAATGGAATGCCCTTCTCACGAGCGGTACGATACGCTGACCAATCGGTGCATTAATACGAATGATGCGCTGTGCTCGCTGAGCACTCCGCTCCTGCTCGCCGATTCCAAACCGTTCGCCAATCCTTGCGCAGGCAACGTTGGGGTTAACTACGTGCCCGATCCTACCAACTGCCAACGATACTATATGTGCATTCAGGCAGACGGTTTCGAAAATACTTGCCCAAATAATCAAATATTCGACGTAGTCTCCAAAGGCTGTGGGCCCGTTGGTCAGTCAACGTGCGTTCTGGACCAAGGTAGTGCTCCGGTCGAAAATCCCAGCAACCCATGTAGCGGAAACTCCGGTATCGCTTACAAGCCACATCCTGAAGACTGTTTGCGTTACTACATGTGCATGGACACGCAAGCCATCGAGCGAGTCTGCGGCACTGGCGAAGTGTTCGACATCAATCGTAGCATGTGTGGCACCCGTCAAACATCTACCTGCATACTGGACGCTTTGAATCCTTCGCCACCAGCAGCTGAAAGTAATCCATGTGGAAACAATGTAGGCATCGGATACTTGCCACACCAGGGAGACTGTACCCGTTACTACATGTGTATGGACACGCAAGCAATCGAGCGCACCTGTTCGGTCGGCCAGGTATTTGATATCTATAGCCTAGTCTGCAGCACTCGAGAGACGTCCACGTGTATACTGGATCAACCGGGAGAAGTCCC
>NW_026457320.1:0-1851 GCF_943734635.1 Anopheles cruzii | reverse complement strand
TGTGCGTAGTTCGGCAAATTTGTGACCACCTGTTCTATCTCTCAAATCATTTGTAGGCTTTGTGTTGGCGCTGTTCCTTGTGGGTTGCGCCCAAGTGCAGGCACAGGCAACATTATGCGCTACTGCACCACAGTACAGTTTTGTGCCTCACGAAACCGACTGCTGGCGTTACTACACGTGCGTCGGAGGTCAGGGCTTTTTGCAGGAGTGCCCGTTACCGTTTATCTTCGTCGCAGCGACACAGATGTGCGATTTCGGTGATCGTAACGCATGCGTAGTGTGCCCAGCAACCGGCGTGCAAAACTTCCCGGTGGAAGGTTCCTGCACAAGATTCGTCCAATGCATCGAAGGGACCGAGTTCCCGCGCGAATGTCCCGCAGGAACTCAGTTCGATAAAACCGTGGGCCAATGTAACCTAGCATCGGTTGTCGGGTGCACCGAACTAGATTGCCCAGCCGTAGACGATCCGCTCAACCCAGTCATCAGGCCGGATCCCTACAACTGCCGGGTGTACTTCATCTGTGTCTCGGGCCAAGGTATTCAACAAACGTGCCCCATCGGAACCAGATTCAACCCTGCGTTGGGCGTGTGCGATCTTGAGGTTAACGTGCCTTGCCCTTCAACCGTAAGTGCTACGCTGTTATTTAAAAGACTCTTTAGTTAAGGCTAAGTCACTCGAATAAAGATCGCTGTAAATAATTCGCTCTTTCACCCCCCTATAAATACTTTCGCCAGATACATACCAAACTCACGCTCGCTTTCCATCCCTGGATTCCCATCAGCTTCCAACTTTCCACATCTTAATCAAATTCCCTATTTCAATCCCTATCCTCAGCCCGGTACTCCCAATACCACCACTGGACACTACTGCATGAACAACCACGGTATGGCTCTGCGTCCAATTCCAAACAACTGCAACTCGTACGTAATGTGCCTGAATGCGGAACCCCACATCATGACTTGCCCTCTCGGAAAGTCCTTCGACATGGAGGCCAACGTCTGTATGGACGCCGACATTGCCAAGTGCCGTCTAGATACGAAGAGCCTATGTGGCGATGGGTCAACCTCAACGGTGCCCTATCCTAATAGCTGTACGAAGTATCTCCTCTGCATCAACAATGAAGCGTTCGAAATGGAATGCCCTTCTCACGAGCGGTACGATACGCTGACCAATCGGTGCATTAATACGAATGATGCGCTGTGCTCGCTGAGCACTCCGCTCCTGCTCGCCGATTCCAAACCGTTCGCCAATCCTTGCGCAGGCAACGTTGGGGTTAACTACGTGCCCGATCCTACCAACTGCCAACGATACTATATGTGCATTCAGGCAGACGGTTTCGAAAATACTTGCCCAAATAATCAAATATTCGACGTAGTCTCCAAAGGCTGTGGGCCCGTTGGTCAGTCAACGTGCGTTCTGGACCAAGGTAGTGCTCCGGTCGAAAATCCCAGCAACCCATGTAGCGGAAACTCCGGTATCGCTTACAAGCCACATCCTGAAGACTGTTTGCGTTACTACATGTGCATGGACACGCAAGCCATCGAGCGAGTCTGCGGCACTGGCGAAGTGTTCGACATCAATCGTAGCATGTGTGGCACCCGACAAACATCTACCTGCATACTGGACGCTTTGAATCCTTCGCCACCAGCAGCTGAAAGTAATCCGTGCGGAAACAATGTAGGCATTGGATACTTGCCACACCAGGGAGACTGCACCCGCTACTACATGTGCATGGACACGCAAGCAATCGAGCGCACCTGTTCGGTCGGCCAGGTATTCGATATCTATAGCCTAGTCTGCAGCACTCGAGAGACGTCCACGTGTATACTGGATCAACCGGGAGAAGTCCC
>NW_026457319.1:0-1852 GCF_943734635.1 Anopheles cruzii | reverse complement strand
TGGGGCTGTAGCAGCCATCTCCAAATTTGCCAGAAGAAAGAAAACTAGTCCGGCCTATAATTTAGCTCGGTCGGGTAAGTCATCCAATCAATCATTCAACCTTATGCGCATCATGTTCTTCCGGTCATGGAATGCAAAATAATGAGCCAGAAGGCCGATTAACTGACCGCCATAGGTAGATGAAAGTACTTTCCACGCAGTAGTTTTCAAATCAATTTTCTACTCCCAAGGGACCGTGGAATTGCAGTCTATGCAAAACTACCAATTGGTGGTCGGTCTTCATAAGTAAATTACAAACACCCACCACCAATGCTTCTGTCAGTGCTGACAATAAGCAGATTCAAACTCAACAGATCCAAGTTTTCGTTTGAAGATTAATGTGAATGTCGAGTGAATGGTCTGGATGTGCTTCTTTGCAGTGCAAGTTTCAGGCACTATCAATGATTTAACCACAGTTAGTTTTTGGTTCAAAACTTGCCCGTGATAATAACTGATTCAACTGATTCTACCTACAATTTTAGAAACCTGCTGAATATAGAGGTCAATGGCTGGCTAATGGAAACATTTTCTAACTCCAACTTTCATATTGATTGCTCTAAACAGCTGAAAATATAATGAAATGTTAGCCGTTTTTGTTTGTTTCCCTTTGAAAAAACTTAAATTCTGTCCTAAACATTACCAGGTCACCGCTATTTTGCCTTTTAACGGATGCACCTGCACCAACGCAACGTCATGTCCAAGTTTATGCGTGTTGATGTTCATAAATTCATTGACACCACAGTAGTTTTCACTGGTCGAGAAATGGGCCATCCTCGCCGGTTTAATAAATCCAAGATGCTTCCTACGCGGTCCATGCCGTTGAATAGACCGTATACCATTGCTTCTAGAGTTTGAAAAAGTCTACAGTATATATCAAGAGTCAGATCACTCGAATATCGAGGGGTTTCCCATCCAATAAATAACTCCCCGCAGCTACGACAAATCACATCACGATGCTATCCATCCGGAGTTATGCTGGAGATGGATTCATCGTTGACCTTTCTAGCAGGTTTATACCAAAGTCAAAATATAGAATACGCTGTACGAAGATATGTGTCCCAATACCGTTCCTACATTCCACTCAATCATGCTTCACATAGGAATTCTCCACAGACGGGAAAATTCGCGGGAAAAACTAGCGCTCATAAACTCGTTTGTAAACATAATTCTATCAACAACCATCTTTCGCCAGTTCGTTCATTCGTCTGGTTGTTGGGGTTCCCCATTCTACGGCGTTAAATGGTTCCGCTTTTAGCCATGCCGAACGTGTCGATGTTTTGCCGCAAGTATGTCTAGCCTCATTTAGTCCACACAACGCAAAGGTTAACATTAGCTACTTGTTTGAAGACTGACAGCTTCATGCTGATCGATTTTGAAGTCGAACTTTGAGAACCTCTCGAAAAGCAGGAAATGACGTTGGGTGCAATTGCTTAACAACGCACCACCATTGCTGTGACCATAGCATTGAAATATTGCTTTATAGGAGTGATTCGGAAAGTGTTTGGTTTTCGCTGAGTTCTGTGAAGATGTCAATTAACCTGACTGTTAGACAGCAATTCATTGCAACAGCAAAAATAACGACAACCAAAAATCTAACTGATCTAGCTATACATTTCCCACCGCTGCAGCAACAAATCGGCACGTTAACGTCTCTGTCATCGTTTCAACATTTGTATCAAATCAAAATGTTTTCACACCTTCGTAGACCAACAAACCAACCTCTAATAACGATCTAAACTGTTATTTGCACCAAGTTCCTCAACATAGCCAATCTGTGCTTCACTTCAGTCTCGTGAGCCATAAATATAATGAA
>NW_026457318.1:0-1852 GCF_943734635.1 Anopheles cruzii | reverse complement strand
TGGGGCTGTAGCAGCCATCTCCAAATTTGCCAGAAGAAAGAAAACTAGTCCGGCCTATAATTTAGCTCGGTCGGGTAAGTCATCCAATCAATCATTCAACCTTATGCGCATCATGTTCTTCCGGTCATGGAATGCAAAATAATGAGCCAGAAGGCCGATTAACTGACCGCCATAGGTAGATGAAAGTACTTTCCACGCAGTAGTTTTCAAATCAATTTTCTACTCCCAAGGGACCGTGGAATTGCAGTCTATGCAAAACTACCAATTGGTGGTCGGTCTTCATAAGTAAATTACAAACACCCACCACCAATGCTTCTGTCAGTGCTGACAATAAGCAGATTCAAACTCAACAGATCCAAGTTTTCGTTTGAAGATTAATGTGAATGTCGAGTGAATGGTCTGGATGTGCTTCTTTGCAGTGCAAGTTTCAGGCACTATCAATGATTTAACCACAGTTAGTTTTTGGTTCAAAACTTGCCCGTGATAATAACTGATTCAACTGATTCTACCTACAATTTTAGAAACCTGCTGAATATAGAGGTCAATGGCTGGCTAATGGAAACATTTTCTAACTCCAACTTTCATATTGATTGCTCTAAACAGCTGAAAATATAATGAAATGTTAGCCGTTTTTGTTTGTTTCCCTTTGAAAAAACTTAAATTCTGTCCTAAACATTACCAGGTCACCGCTATTTTGCCTTTTAACGGATGCACCTGCACCAACGCAACGTCATGTCCAAGTTTATGCGTGTTGATGTTCATAAATTCATTGACACCACAGTAGTTTTCACTGGTCGAGAAATGGGCCATCCTCGCCGGTTTAATAAATCCAAGATGCTTCCTACGCGGTCCATGCCGTTGAATAGACCGTATACCATTGCTTCTAGAGTTTGAAAAAGTCTACAGTATATATCAAGAGTCAGATCACTCGAATATCGAGGGGTTTCCCATCCAATAAATAACTCCCCGCAGCTACGACAAATCACATCACGATGCTATCCATCCGGAGTTATGCTGGAGATGGATTCATCGTTGACCTTTCTAGCAGGTTTATACCAAAGTCAAAATATAGAATACGCTGTACGAAGATATGTGTCCCAATACCGTTCCTACATTCCACTCAATCATGCTTCACATAGGAATTCTCCACAGACGGGAAAATTCGCGGGAAAAACTAGCGCTCATAAACTCGTTTGTAAACATAATTCTATCAACAACCATCTTTCGCCAGTTCGTTCATTCGTCTGGTTGTTGGGGTTCCCCATTCTACGGCGTTAAATGGTTCCGCTTTTAGCCATGCCGAACGTGTCGATGTTTTGCCGCAAGTATGTCTAGCCTCATTTAGTCCACACAACGCAAAGGTTAACATTAGCTACTTGTTTGAAGACTGACAGCTTCATGCTGATCGATTTTGAAGTCGAACTTTGAGAACCTCTCGAAAAGCAGGAAATGACGTTGGGTGCAATTGCTTAACAACGCACCACCATTGCTGTGACCATAGCATTGAAATATTGCTTTATAGGAGTGATTCGGAAAGTGTTTGGTTTTCGCTGAGTTCTGTGAAGATGTCAATTAACCTGACTGTTAGACAGCAATTCATTGCAACAGCAAAAATAACGACAACCAAAAATCTAACTGATCTAGCTATACATTTCCCACCGCTGCAGCAACAAATCGGCACGTTAACGTCTCTGTCATCGTTTCAACATTTGTATCAAATCAAAATGTTTTCACACCTTCGTAGACCAACAAACCAACCTCTAATAACGATCTAAACTGTTATTTGCACCAAGTTCCTCAACATAGCCAATCTGTGCTTCACTTCAGTCTCGTGAGCCATAAATATAATGAA
>NW_026457317.1:0-1856 GCF_943734635.1 Anopheles cruzii | reverse complement strand
CAGCAGCAGCAGCAGCAGCAGCAGCAGCAGCAGCAGCAGCAGCAGCATAATTGTAAGCAGCAGCTGCGAAAGAAGAGGGCCGTAATGAAATTGCCAATACTGTCGCTCGATCGTCAGTTTTGGAGTGCGATCCGGTAATCGATTTGAGCCCGGTACCTTAAAATATCGATAAATGGCTAATTTACTATATGTACCTAAACACGTGTGTTAATGAGATAAAATGTTTAATTTGATCTAAACATGGGATAACGAAGAAAATAAACAAACCCTAAAAATCCGTAGATTCTTCCTGAAACCATCAATGTCCGCCTGTCCGCCACATAAAAAATATCTCCATGGGGTCCAGCGCCCTCCCCCCTCCCCTCCCCTCGTGATTCAAATGGGTGGGCAGGGGAAGGTGGTGATTCAAACATTCGTTCACCTGCAGCAGCAGTATCAAGCGCGTATATGGGATTGCATGCATTTAGGCGCTACACATACGCTACACTACGCTCCCCTACACGGCGGACCGGTAACGAGTTTAATTGTTCCAACCACCGCAGTAACAACAAGTGGCGGCACACTGCCCCGCCCTCATCCTCCCGACCGAGAGTCTCCAGAATAACACGAGGAACAATTTTCTGATCTGTTCTGAATTATGCGTGCATTTTAAAAGTCCTCTCTATCTCTCTCTCTCTCGCGCGCTCTAGCAAGCCTCGTTCGACTTGGCCCAGTTCGGCGGCCCGGTAGACCAGTAGGCCAAATAGAATAAGCATCATTAGGTAGTGTGCAGCACTCGCAGCACAAACTGGGCAGCAGTCTGAGTCGTCGTCGGTGTAAAGGGCACAACGATTGAACCCCGATATATTGCCACCGAGAGGGAGTGGGGTTCCCGAGCTGCTGGTAGCATGACCCCTGATTCGGGCCGGCGTGTCCTTTTTTGTATACGGTTCGCGCTGTTCGATGTTCGTTCGCTCGACGCTGCGCTGGTCGAATGAAAAATCAATGCTTCATAATAAAACTAATGTCGATGCCGGGCGGGTGTTGCTAAACCATGCTACCGCTGTTCTCACGACCCCACCCCCCCCCGGGCCGGGATCGACCAAGGGGGGCCCGGTCCGGCCCGGTCTGCTGGTGTATGTAATGTCGGATTTGTGGCCCTGGTTTGGTTGTGATTCAATTTCAAAACAAAATGCCCGGGTGATCAACATACATAACCACACACGCACGGAAGCACGGAAACACACGTTTGTCCCAGCCCCAGCCATCGGTGGTGGCCGAGCGAATGTGTGTTTCGAATTTGGGATCGACGTTACGAAAGAAGGTGTAGAGTCAGTCTGTGCCCCTGTGCGGAGGACCGTGTGTGTGTGTGTGTGTGTGTGTGTGTATCACACTGGAGCCATGGCGGATAGCTGTCAGGCTGAACCGGAAGTGGAGCTGTGTGCTGTGCAATGCGAATACAATGACAATCATTGCCATATCTCTGGTGCCACCCGCGTCCGTCTCTGGCTTATTAGATGCTCGTTAATGCCGGTGCGGCAACGGTTCCTGTCTTCCTCTGTGAGAGAGGGACCACACGACAGCAAACGGAACACCCACCCCACCCCCCCCCCCCCCCGACGGCGGGGAGGCTGCGCCTGCTCGATGTCGCCGTCTGTACTTGTGGGAAAATAAAAATAAAATCAAATACCGGACATGGTCGGGCGAAAAACGAGGACGTCGATTACGATGGGGGGTAGGATGCGGGGGGGGGGGTTGGATGGGTGACTGGGTATGAAAACTTAAAATCGTGTATCGTACCGCAACTTCAAGATATGGTAATGGCCGACTTTCGGCCTCTTCAGGTGGCGTCTGTGCACTCGATTACGCACGGATAC
>NW_026457316.1:0-1856 GCF_943734635.1 Anopheles cruzii | reverse complement strand
CCCCCCCCTCTCTGTCTCTTTCTTTCCTTTGGAAGTCACCTTTGCCTTTGTCACAGTGCCACGCTGAGTTTGTAGGCAGTCGGCAGTATTCGGACGATTAGTGGCTACCTTTTGCGCTCGTTTGGATGGAAGAGCGAGTCTAGTACGTTAGGAAGTAAGTAAGTAAAGTGAGTAAACCACTGGTGAACCAAAAAGCAATCGACATGAATCGGAAAAAAATGAAATATGGGCGAGAATGTTGAATATATTGCACAGAAAAACAATTAGAGAGTCGCGTAATGTTTGAAAAAAAAGGACGCAAAACATAGACAAAGATTAAAAAGTCTACGATGGCTTTCTGTAACATTTGTGTGGTTGTGCAAAACGCAGACTTGTAGTATGTAGAGAGTGGAAGATCATAGTAATAGCGTGAAGCAATAAATCGGATTGTAGAACGGATGGAAACTCGAAAGAAGCCAGAACAAGGAAAATGTATGAAAAGTGCAATTGTATGAAGTGCAGTACATCACAATCGAAAACCGCAGACTGACTGTACCAGTTTGAAACCAAAAATTAAACCAATTAAATCGAAACAAAAATGAAATAGAATACACCAAATGAAGACCCTTTGTCAAACATGTAAACAAAGACAAACCTAATCGATTTTCAGAAGACAAACAGATGGCTCGTAGAACGAAAACACTTTGGCCAATCAATGGAACAGGCTGTAAAATTCAAGCAAACCCAAGGAAACCAATAAAACATTCGATGAAACAGAAAGGACGAAAAAGAAACGTATCCCAAATCATCGCAATGTGACGAAACTGCTGACAGCTAGGTAAAGTACACGTGGCCGTGGCTCACGTATCGATGCGCGGTGAGTTGACAGGCGGGCGGTCGGGCGGTCGGGAGGGCGGTGGGAGGGTGAGCTGGGGTGGCGTTGGGAGGGTGGGGCCGGGGTGGGAGGCGCGTATCATTAATGAATTTGTGCAAATAGAACAGATTTAGATGATGATTTGTCAAATGCCCTCCTGCCCACCCGCTGCCCGCCCCGCTTGTGCGGCTCCGTCTCGCGTTCCCACACCTTTCGCCACCTATCTGCGCCAATAAAAGGAATTGGCCCGTTGACAGTCAAATTAATTTTCGCGAATCCCGCCCGCCCGCCTGTTGTGGTTGTGGGGATTGGCGCGGGAGTTTGGTACAATTTTTCAAGGGGGCGAGATTTTTCGCACATTGACACACACACACACAGGCACACAACACAACCGCTGTTGATGCTTTCGCCCGGGCTGGGGGCGGGGAGGACGAGTGCCTGTTCCTGATCCCACCGCTGTCACTTTGTCGTGGAGCCGTGGAGCTGGAATCCTACGCTCTAAATTATGCTCACACAGCTGCCGGTTCTACGGCGGCAACAATAACGAGCGAGAAAAAAAAGGGAGAAAGACACCACCGGTGCGGGGGGAGGGGGCGCAACAACGACGGGTGAGGGTGCTGGAAAGCGGAGGAAGAAAAAAAATATCGGCGAACGAGACGAGCGCCGGAGTACGGGCGTGGATTAAAATTTAAATTAATAGAGGATTATTGATAAGCAGATTACAATGGGAAGATTGATGCTGTCAGCTTAGCCCCGGCCAGCCCGGGGAGATCCGCTAGCGGCCAGCTAGAGCTAGGCGAGGTAGAGCGAGAGAGCGAGAAAGAAAGGTGTAGCTGGTAACTCGCGTGGATGCAAAGTGGGTGGATGTCTCGACGACGGCTGGCAACCTGCTTTTGCGGTCCTGCGACGCCTCCCTGACGTGGCGTGCCACACGGTTGTTTGTGCAACGACTGTGCGTGTGTGTGTGTGTGCGGTTGTCTGATGATAGATAATGCCCTACCAC
>NW_026457315.1:0-1856 GCF_943734635.1 Anopheles cruzii | reverse complement strand
CAGCAGCAGCAGCAGCAGCAGCAGCAGCAGCAGCAGCAGCAGCAGCATAATTGTAAGCAGCAGCTGCGAAAGAAGAGGGCCGTAATGAAATTGCCAATACTGTCGCTCGATCGTCAGTTTTGGAGTGCGATCCGGTAATCGATTTGAGCCCGGTACCTTAAAATATCGATAAATGGCTAATTTACTATATGTACCTAAACACGTGTGTTAATGAGATAAAATGTTTAATTTGATCTAAACATGGGATAACGAAGAAAATAAACAAACCCTAAAAATCCGTAGATTCTTCCTGAAACCATCAATGTCCGCCTGTCCGCCACATAAAAAATATCTCCATGGGGTCCAGCGCCCTCCCCCCTCCCCTCCCCTCGTGATTCAAATGGGTGGGCAGGGGAAGGTGGTGATTCAAACATTCGTTCACCTGCAGCAGCAGTATCAAGCGCGTATATGGGATTGCATGCATTTAGGCGCTACACATACGCTACACTACGCTCCCCTACACGGCGGACCGGTAACGAGTTTAATTGTTCCAACCACCGCAGTAACAACAAGTGGCGGCACACTGCCCCGCCCTCATCCTCCCGACCGAGAGTCTCCAGAATAACACGAGGAACAA
The DNA here is from genome assembly GCF_943734635.1 of Anopheles cruzii. NCBI lineage: Eukaryota > Metazoa > Arthropoda > Insecta > Diptera > Culicidae > Anopheles > Anopheles cruzii. Next base: position 1,240 of record NW_026457315.1, on the reverse strand, counting down.
TTTTCTGATCTGTTCTGAATTATGCGTGCATTTTAAAAGTCCTCTCTATCTCTCTCTCTCTCGCGCGCTCTAGCAAGCCTCGTTCGACTTGGCCCAGTTCGGCGGCCCGGTAGACCAGTAGGCCAAATAGAATAAGCATCATTAGGTAGTGTGCAGCACTCGCAGCACAAACTGGGCAGCAGTCTGAGTCGTCGTCGGTGTAAAGGGCACAACGATTGAACCCCGATATATTGCCACCGAGAGGGAGTGGGGTTCCCGAGCTGCTGGTAGCATGACCCCTGATTCGGGCCGGCGTGTCCTTTTTTGTATACGGTTCGCGCTGTTCGATGTTCGTTCGCTCGACGCTGCGCTGGTCGAATGAAAAATCAATGCTTCATAATAAAACTAATGTCGATGCCGGGCGGGTGTTGCTAAACCATGCTACCGCTGTTCTCACGACCCCACCCCCCCCCGGGCCGGGATCGACCAAGGGGGGCCCGGTCCGGCCCGGTCTGCTGGTGTATGTAATGTCGGATTTGTGGCCCTGGTTTGGTTGTGATTCAATTTCAAAACAAAATGCCCGGGTGATCAACATACATAACCACACACGCACGGAAGCACGGAAACACACGTTTGTCCCAGCCCCAGCCATCGGTGGTGGCCGAGCGAATGTGTGTTTCGAATTTGGGATCGACGTTACGAAAGAAGGTGTAGAGTCAGTCTGTGCCCCTGTGCGGAGGACCGTGTGTGTGTGTGTGTGTGTGTGTGTGTATCACACTGGAGCCATGGCGGATAGCTGTCAGGCTGAACCGGAAGTGGAGCTGTGTGCTGTGCAATGCGAATACAATGACAATCATTGCCATATCTCTGGTGCCACCCGCGTCCGTCTCTGGCTTATTAGATGCTCGTTAATGCCGGTGCGGCAACGGTTCCTGTCTTCCTCTGTGAGAGAGGGACCACACGACAGCAAACGGAACACCCACCCCACCCCCCCCCCCCCCCGACGGCGGGGAGGCTGCGCCTGCTCGATGTCGCCGTCTGTACTTGTGGGAAAATAAAAATAAAATCAAATACCGGACATGGTCGGGCGAAAAACGAGGACGTCGATTACGATGGGGGGTAGGATGCGGGGGGGGGGGTTGGATGGGTGACTGGGTATGAAAACTTAAAATCGTGTATCGTACCGCAACTTCAAGATATGGTAATGGCCGACTTTCGGCCTCTTCAGGTGGCGTCTGTGCACTCGATTACGCACGGATAC
>NW_026457314.1:0-1857 GCF_943734635.1 Anopheles cruzii | reverse complement strand
GGGACACATTGAGCATTACACGGAACAACAGACGGAGAGAGTCAATGGAGAGTCAATCAATTAACCCTAGTGCGCCAGCCATATGTGTGTACACTTCCAATCAGCACTTCCAATCGGGACCCGGCGACGGGAGAACACAGGAATGGGAAAGCTCCCAGGTAGGTATGCACCCGGACGACCGATTACGCCATCGATATCTCGATGCACCCCAGGAGTCCAAAAACGTGGCCAGAGATCGTGGTCTTTCACCCAAGTATTAACGTTTCAGTTCGTCAGTTCGGTAATTCTGGAAGTTCTGGAGCTTTCTGGGAGCAGATTCGCAGAATCTATTAACTGTGTTAAGATATCCACGGCTACGGGTCATAAATATTAATACTAGAGCTTTGAAGAGTGAGCTCAAGAAGCAAGCCACGGAGAGACTGGGTGTTGGGGTTCCAATCGCTAGACATTCCCCCAACTTAGTTGTGGAATCGTTTGTCCGGTGGCCTCGTCCCCCCACTCTTCTCGGGTGCGCCTCCGGACACCTGAGCGCTGGCTGAGCTGGCATCGAATTAACATTCTATTTAAACAATGAACGTAAATCGTAATTATGTACACTTACGATTAAAGGGGTGTATGATTACAACTAATAAAGATTTCCATTTCAACGTGTTCGTCTGGGGGATCTGGGACGACGGCTGTTGTGAGCGGGAGTTGAGGAGGCGCTAACGGCCCAGCTCGGCCCCCGTGGCCCCCATTCTTCGACGACTTCCGCCGCCGCCGCCGCCGCGAGTCGGAAGGCTCATAAATTACGGTCATCCGCCGTTCACCAGCGCCACCACTTCGCTTGCCGCCTGACTCAATAATGATAATGAGAGCGTGATGCGAATGGTGCTTCGCTATGAAGGTTGGTGCTGCCGACACCACCGACAGAGAGATAATCGGTACGGCGGTGGAGTATCCAACAGCAGCAGGCGCGCGTGTTCTTGGATCTTGATCGTCCGTTCCACCAAGAGCACAGAGCGGAGTGCGGATACCTCCTTGGTGTACTGCCGGCAAGTAAAACGGGGGATGCGGACGACACCTAGCGATGATGTAGTGGTGTATGAGACGACCCGCATCGCAGACTCGGACGACGCGAGAGAGCGTCGTGGAAAGCGTCTCCCGACCAACAAATGTTTCACTTTGGCGGGAGAATTACTGGGAGACTTCGGGAGTTGGGCTGGAGCTGGAGGAGAATGCCCACATATGTTCTCCAGTGAAGAACTGGGGGACCGAGTACACCCCTCTCGCTATACACGACCTCTGCAGCCGTCCGATAGTGACGCCGGACAGTAACCGTCTGTCGGTGAGGAAGGCGGTCTTGGCGGTCGCGATACTTGGAGATAGCGACACGACCTTGCAAAGGCCACCAAAAAAGAACCAGGCGTCAAGTAGGGAAGATAAGGGAGTTCGCGATTCCGGCAATCGCGGCGAGAAGAATTCTGGCTTCAGGAATTAGGCTGAGCAGACCGCAAACTAGGGCTATGAAGGCGAGATTCATAGGGAGGCACGGAATCCGGGGATTCTCGATCGAGTCCACCGTGGGCGAATAATCTCCGTGGAGATCCTCATCGAGGAAGTTCCTCCTCACTGGGCACGGTTCCGGGAGAGTACCTACACCGGATATAGGGTGAGCCCCATCATGGAGTTGCCGTTGGAAATGGAGTCTCTGTAGGGACACAACTGGGCGGCGAGAGTTCCACAAAGGTCCGGCCGATCTCTGAGGGAACTAGAGCCGTGTGTAAGTCGTAGTCGTACTCACTCCTCCGCGCACACACACACACGTTTTTGTTGAGAGAGTCTTGCGCGTGTAGTAGGAGGGTGCGCCGCCCGTAC
>NW_026457313.1:0-1860 GCF_943734635.1 Anopheles cruzii | reverse complement strand
GCTCTGACATCTGGGATCTCATATAGAACGGTGTTCATTAGTCTTTGAAAAGTTGATGGACTATTTCTAAGACCCATTGGCATGCGTAGGAATTCATAATGTCCGTGTGGTGTTGAGAAGGCCGTTTTCTGTGCGTCCTTGGGGTGAATTGGAATCTGGTAAAACCCTGATTTTAAATCTATTGTAGAAAAATATTTGCTGTCACCTAACACGTCCAAGATTTCTGTGATGAGTGGAATGGGATATACAAATGGTTTTGTTATGAGATTCAAATCCCTAAAGTCTACTACGATTCGATATCGCTTGTTACCAGTTGCATCTACTCTCTTCGGGATACATAGAACGGGAGCGTTCCATGGGCTAATGCTGTGCTTGATTATTCCCTGTTCAAGCATCTCGTCGATTTGCTCTTTTACGTGCTTCTTTGCAATCTCCGCCAATCGATACTGTTTTTTATAAATCGGTGTCTCATTGGTTGTCTCTATCTCATGCATTGTTGCATCTGTGCAAGTAAACTCGTCCCCCTCTAGGAAAAACACATCGTTATATCTTCCTACAATTTCTTTTAATTTTAATTCGCCTGGCTGAATCTTTAAGATTTCCCCTAATTCCTTCATTCGATCTGGTCCCTTCATCTTCTTCGTATTACGATAGTCCACTAAATCGCAATCGAGGTTTGACTCCAATTCTATTTCTCTGTCCCACTCTTCATCCTCTTCTAAGTGTTCATGATACACACCCTGTTCTTCTTCTGTTATCAATAAAACTTTTCCTGGGCATGTAGTCAAAGGCGTCAGCCCATGTTGTTCTGTCAATCCGTCTTCCATAATTTCATTCTCTGTACTCTTATCTTTCATGCTCTCGTTCTCTATATAATTATTGTTTGTTACTGTTTCTGTTTCCGTTAGCTTGAAAATTACCTCCCTCTTCTCTGCTTCTGGGTACAATGTCACATATCCTTCCTTGTACTTTATTTCGGCAGCATACCGATGTAAAAAGTCCGCTCCCAATAATCCTGGCCACGGTAATTCCTGCACTAAATGAAAATCTGTAGGGAAACATACTCCACTAATCTCTAAACCTATTTCGCAAACGCCCAAAGTTTCAATTATTCGCCCACTTACTCCTGTGAGTTGTGTTATCCCTTTTACGTTTATACCTTTAAACCCCAAGCTAACAGCCTCCTTCCAACGCATTAGATTCACTGAAGCCCCTGAGTCTATCATCAACTGAACAGGACTTGATTCCTCCCTATTACTCTTTAGTGTGAATCCAATAAGTCCTACTCCGATACATTCCAGTTCCTTTATAATATATTTTGGGCGATTCTCTACTACTTGCGCTACTCCTACTTCTTGTGAGTAGTATTTTTTCTGGGAACCTGCGTCGTCACTACGATTACAAAAGATCCCTTGTTTTAGTTTTTTTGATATTTTTCATTTTGCCCCGAGTGTGAATTTTGATTCAACGGCTGTCCGTATTGGTTGTTACTTAGCTCTTGAGGGTTATTTCTTTGCTGTTGTTGATTATTTCCTCTAGCTCCGTATTGTTCCTGCTGCCTACCTTCAAAATACGGGCGTCCGTGATGGGCATTATTATTTGACCGTGGCATCTGACCGTGATTGTATCTGTGTTGTCCTGGACTGTTGTGGTGTTGCGACTGATACGTTTCCCTCTTCCCTTTCTGGCCTTTGTCGCTGTTTTTGCACGAAAGCAACGTCACGTTTATTCTAACAATTGTACTATTCTAATATTCTAATATCATCCGACCGTCGAGGTTTCGCACGTAGACCCTCGAACGATCGCGAGAAGAACACTGCCGATCGGTATCGGCGTCGATCGTGGGTGAGTCCCGAGTCA
>NW_026457312.1:0-1860 GCF_943734635.1 Anopheles cruzii | reverse complement strand
AGACGTTGTTTTATGTTTTCTTTCGCGAACCAAACAATGCATTCTTCTGTGCGTTATCACCATTCAGTGCTGTAATGTTGGTATAGGGAACGTTTGCCTTAGAACTTTTTTTTCGCGTCTTTTATTCGTTTTTAATGAAGTATAAATTTGTTTGGCCTTTGGCTTAGATAAACATTTTGCGTAATGGTTCTAATGCAAGACCTAGAATTTTTATGAATTTATGTCTCTACTACCAACTGTATAAGCATGCAAAAACAAAGAAAAAATGCTACATTTCAAGAAAGAATAATAAATGTTGCGCCAGTTTTGGTAAACTATCAAGCAGAAATATAATTTAGCTATTAGCTAGAAGCTATTTAGGTCGAAATAAAATCTAATCGACATGAATAAAAAGAATACAAGGAGAGTAAATTCGTATAAACAAATTAGTAGAAAATGAAGTTGGTAAATATAAATATGAATTATTTCGATGCAACTTTGGCATTATTGATCGCTTCCTTCGACGGCCTAGAAAATAGTTGACAGGCAGATGACAGATGTTTTCGATCAACACCTTATTCAACGTCATTTTGTAAAAAGAACAAACCATAAATATTTTCAAATGTTTAGAAGTGGGCAGAATTTTTTATTGCATTTATTCCCTTGAGCATTCCAAATTCCTTTATATCAACATTACTTTTCGGTGCGTCTTCCTTCTCCCTCAGTGTACACATGCGTTAAGCCTGCGAGTCTTAACGACTCGGCACGCACCGCGGCACGCGAATTGGCTGTTTTAAAATGGCACCGAGCAAATCATGCGAATAGCGCCTTGAGATGTTTCGCTGGCCACGGTGCCCGTTCGCACCCCGCGAGAAACGATCTGTTTTCCATCGCCATTTCGCGCACCGACGACGACGACGACGATGATTTGGTGCGGAAAGAACCATAAACACTGTCACCGGTAATTTATGGGCGCTTTAAACCGGTGATCCGTCGCCTTTGATGTTGCGTCTCCTGCGCTGGCCGTAGGCGGTTTTCGAAGGATTACGCCCCACAGATCAAGGGTCGGGGCCGAATGGGCCCAACATTGTATCGCTCTCTGCAGGTGGCTAAAGCCCGAGACAATCGTGTCGCGCAAAGGACGCTGCGGTGCGCGAAAAATAAATAAACCTTAAATTGACTCCCACCGTGGGCAGAGGGCGCAGAGGGCCATCGGGAAATGGATCGGGCAGATCAGCGACTGACACTGAGCGCGAGAGAAGCTAAAAACGCTGGCCATCGCCGCCAATCTGACTTCTGGCCTCTTCGAAGGATACGCAATCGAGACGCCGCCCGGTGGAGAATTGGGAGGCTCATCGAACAACCGAACTCCGTACACCGAAACGACCAAAACACAATCGGCATTTTGATTTTTATTGCGAAACTTGGGTGCTCCATTTCCCATTATCGACGCCGCCGAGTTCGTGTCGCCGGGGCGAGAAAGAAAAGCGGAAAAGGAACGACACTTTGCCTTTCAGTTCGAGAAAACCGGATCCGAGGAAAAAGCGAGACATCTGTAACTAGTCGACGTCGTCGTCGCCATTTGGACTTATTTATTCGGCAATGTCCCGCGATTCCGACCGCATCCTCTCGGCTGGGGAAGGGTCACATAAAAAAATACACCGCCCGGCGCCCGACGCCCGGTGGTTGTGTTTTCCAATACGGACGGACAGAAGGATGGAAAAGTTTTTCCCGTCTTCTTCCGTCTTCCGAAGGCGACGGCGTGGCTCCGTAACCCACAGGATGTTTGGGGATTGAGATTTTGCATATGCAACCTTCGGAAGCTGTCCTGGCTACGGCACGGCGCGGCAATAGGGACTTACTTGGCGAAGATTAACAGAT
>NW_026457311.1:0-1861 GCF_943734635.1 Anopheles cruzii | reverse complement strand
ATCAGAGCAGCCGCAAAAACAACACAGCTCATACCCAAAAAAGATGCCATAACTACCGAAACTCCAACAATCCCGGAAAACGACCATGGTTTTTCCCAATCCGACTTCCTGTCGGCAGATGAGAGAAGCGAGTCTGGTGACAAGGACATGTATTACGAGGAGTTTTTGGAGATGGAGGCTGATATGATGGCGTACGTCCTTAGCTCGCCAGAAACTGGGACACGACGATCAACAGGGACCCGACGATCGAATGGGCGATGCACTACTGCAGCAGGAAGGAAGGCTCGATTGAAAAACTAGAGGCTTTACTAGACGGACTTGACTTGTTAGATGATTTGGTTCCAGAAAACCAAACGGCAACCGCAATTAAAGTGATAAAAGCTAAAGTTACAGGCAAGAACACCCTTTCAGGGACACCCGGCTACTATAACTGAAATTGCCGAAGCCATAACAAAGGCATGCAAGTCTGGTGAAACACCAGAGACAATTCAGCTCAGATTAAAAAGTATCGGTAAGCAGCGAGACCTAGAAAAATGTTGGGATGAGGTAGAAACCCTATCAGTAGACATTGAATTTCATGCTTGCATTAGCATTTCATTAGTTTGCTGCTGCGGATTGATTTTGTTACTGTCCCAAAGACGTTCTTACAGAATCTGCGGATGCTGTATATAGAAGGAATCCCGAAAAACGTAGCCACTAAAATGTCTACAAACAGGAATCGACGCACTTATTAATAACAGCATAGGCGAAACTAATACAATTTTAAGAGCTGCAGAATTAAGCTCAGTTAAAAATGCGATCAAAAAATTAGACGAATTAAACGGGGTGAGAGCAGAAGTCCAAGTATTTCATAACACAACCACCACTCAATGGACGCAATAATAATAAGCTATAAGCCATAATTACTAGGATATAAGGATATGAGGATGAGGAAGGAGAAAATCAAAGTGATCATGGACCAATCTTGTGAGCAGATATGTGCTTCAAACGACATTTGGTGTAAGGGCGTTATGGGCCACCTCCCGCCAATTAGATCACTGTTGCGCACACATATGAGTTATAAAGCCAGTAGCCAGTGTGTTGAGGCGAAGGATCGGAAGAGAGCAAAGCAAGAGATTTATCCCGGACAGACTCCATGGCAGGTCGAAAATAGTATCGCGTATGCGTTTAGATTTTACAAACTGCCGAATTGATTTAGGATTAAAAATCGCCAGATCCTGTGTCCGTTTTAAATATGTAGCGGATAATAATGTTCTGTTAACTTTTTTGCCACTATTATTCGCTTGTATGTAAATATGCCTTTCATCGCTGTCCGTCCTTAGTAGTATTCTTTTGTATAGCTTTTAGTCGATTTAAATGATGCAGACAAATATTTGAACCTGGTTGCGATAGTGAAGAACAAGCTTTGGAATTTGGCTAATTTGTTTGTAAAAGCAATTGATCATAGTCTTAAAAAATAAGCGTTAAAGTGAACGTTGCCATTACAAGAAACCGTCAGCCACCAGTCGCCGTCAATATTTTTGTTCAGGTTGTTCGATTTTAACATGCCAGTTTTACGTGCAATGATAGCAGTCACTATTCTATAAGTACATTGATATCCGAACAGGTCGGAGCTAAAGTTACATTACATATGAAGTTATTCAATTCTCAACTGAATCGCTGTTTGGCTATTCTTAACATTGATATTGATTAAAAGCGCGTTCGCCATGACTTAGCTCTAAAGGAATACAGGAGCCTCTGTAGGATTAGGGGTGGTTCAATTGCATAACGTTCGTAACACTCTGTTTGATGCATTTAATGTCACGAGCGTACGATCGGCAACAACCCCCAATGAAGTAAGCCCCCAGCTCAATCCATTGTG
>NW_026457310.1:0-1862 GCF_943734635.1 Anopheles cruzii | reverse complement strand
CGGTTTATATTGCTGAGTGTCCCAGTGCGCGGGATGTTATAAGGACGCGACCGGAAGCGTTTCGTGTCCGCTGAGTGGCGCATAAATAACTTTCGATTTTATAGTGTGTGTGTTTGCCCTATTTTATTGTGTGTCGTCTGGTGGGATTTTCGATAATGAAATGAAGATTGGGTCAATAATTGTTGCGCCATCGGCCATCGGTTAATAGCGATGATGGTACTTTGATAGCCAGCAAACAGTTCAGTGCGGCCATTTTCATTACTCACTGCACCAGCGTGGGGTCAACGGTCCAACGGTGAAGTGTAATGGAGAAAGTTTCAACTCGGCCAACCGACGGAGGCCGTTTTACTGTTCGTCCGCGACACGACGGAACCCACACAGAATCGATTGGCCAAATGTCAAAAGTTTAATTACTTTGGCCAAGAAAACAAGAAGTTTGAAGTAGCCCGCAGAGCGAATGCAGAAGAACGTGGCCAAAAGCGAAAGAACCTTGTGATTGGAGAGCAAAAACATGAAACTTTTGCGTCAACAACACAAAAAAACAGCCAACACCACCACAATTTGATCACCAATTATTTTGCAACGGGCAAACTCTTCCTTTTTGCCAGCAACCGTCACCTTGGGCGCTGGCCTAGCGAATTTCCAATCACCGGAATGGTTTGTCAATTCCCTTCGCGCGGCCATTCTAACTTCCGAAGTGCTTTTGGGTAGATTATTTTCCCGGGCAAAAAAAAAAACCAACCCGGGTATTACCAACTGTTGCCAACGATCCGTCAAGCGGGTGCCTGGAAACACAGCGCGCCGCCCCTGGGGGAAACTACTGATGGCCGCTTAAAACATTTCCGATAATGAGCAAAGGGCCCACCATTACGCGGGGTGCCTTTGGATGCCTTTTTCTTCCGAACCGAAAACTACACCGAATACCGAAGCTATCGTGCCGGAGTGCCGCAGCCCGGCACAGGACGTAACAGAGTTTTAATTGGAAAACTTCTTCTTCCGCTGTCCCTAGTGGGGCGGCACAGCTGATCGTCTTAGTGTCCAGTGCGACGTCTTCCTTGCGACATCTTGACGTTCTGCTGAATCCCACACGACACACACGACTACTAAGGATTCCTTCACTGTCTATGTGGCCACGCAATGGCCACCCAGTGGGAACACAAATTGGACAAATTGGTGGCGCAGCGCGTTTCGTAAGCGGCATATCATAACGGACAGGTGCCGGCACGGACCACCCGGCGGCCCAGCGGTAATTCAATTAACGCACCAAACGAAAAAGTGGCACGAAGTGGTGTCATACGCGCCTTTTAAGGCCTCTTTGGGAGCTCGGAACAACCACTCGGAATGCGCCAACCGCCAAGGTTTCAGGCTAAGAAGCAAAGCCACATTGCGTGGCTTCCTTCCCGGTGGCAGCATTTTTGAGTGAAAATTAATTTGCACGGCTTCCGATCAAAAGCTCACCGCTGCGCGCACCTCGAAAGGGGGCTAGAGTGACACAGAAGCGGATTAATTGTGTCTCTGACGTACAGGGTGCTCCTAAAGGTAAACCAATAAAAAAAAGGGAACCGTAAGCTGGTGCCATCGGCAAACAATAAAAGCTCCTCCTCGCTACTGCCTCTGTCAAGCAGTTTGTGAAATGTGGAGCAGATTAAATTTGGAAGTAAACATGGCAGCCGCAATAAAATTAATAGGCTATTTAACGAGCTTCCCACAGCTCCGTCGCCCAACACTCTCTTTCTCTTTCTCGCACTCTCTTCTCTTCGTCAACCACTGGAAAATGTCCTGTGACTTAAAATTACTTTCACAAATTAACCATCCAGCCAACGACACAAAGTAGCGGTGTGTCCGCTGTGGAGAAACTAACA
>NW_026457309.1:0-1862 GCF_943734635.1 Anopheles cruzii | reverse complement strand
CGGTTTATATTGCTGAGTGTCCCAGTGCGCGGGATGTTATAAGGACGCGACCGGAAGCGTTTCGTGTCCGCTGAGTGGCGCATAAATAACTTTCGATTTTATAGTGTGTGTGTTTGCCCTATTTTATTGTGTGTCGTCTGGTGGGATTTTCGATAATGAAATGAAGATTGGGTCAATAATTGTTGCGCCATCGGCCATCGGTTAATAGCGATGATGGTACTTTGATAGCCAGCAAACAGTTCAGTGCGGCCATTTTCATTACTCACTGCACCAGCGTGGGGTCAACGGTCCAACGGTGAAGTGTAATGGAGAAAGTTTCAACTCGGCCAACCGACGGAGGCCGTTTTACTGTTCGTCCGCGACACGACGGAACCCACACAGAATCGATTGGCCAAATGTCAAAAGTTTAATTACTTTGGCCAAGAAAACAAGAAGTTTGAAGTAGCCCGCAGAGCGAATGCAGAAGAACGTGGCCAAAAGCGAAAGAACCTTGTGATTGGAGAGCAAAAACATGAAACTTTTGCGTCAACAACACAAAAAAACAGCCAACACCACCACAATTTGATCACCAATTATTTTGCAACGGGCAAACTCTTCCTTTTTGCCAGCAACCGTCACCTTGGGCGCTGGCCTAGCGAATTTCCAATCACCGGAATGGTTTGTCAATTCCCTTCGCGCGGCCATTCTAACTTCCGAAGTGCTTTTGGGTAGATTATTTTCCCGGGCAAAAAAAAAAACCAACCCGGGTATTACCAACTGTTGCCAACGATCCGTCAAGCGGGTGCCTGGAAACACAGCGCGCCGCCCCTGGGGGAAACTACTGATGGCCGCTTAAAACATTTCCGATAATGAGCAAAGGGCCCACCATTACGCGGGGTGCCTTTGGATGCCTTTTTCTTCCGAACCGAAAACTACACCGAATACCGAAGCTATCGTGCCGGAGTGCCGCAGCCCGGCACAGGACGTAACAGAGTTTTAATTGGAAAACTTCTTCTTCCGCTGTCCCTAGTGGGGCGGCACAGCTGATCGTCTTAGTGTCCAGTGCGACGTCTTCCTTGCGACATCTTGACGTTCTGCTGAATCCCACACGACACACACGACTACTAAGGATTCCTTCACTGTCTATGTGGCCACGCAATGGCCACCCAGTGGGAACACAAATTGGACAAATTGGTGGCGCAGCGCGTTTCGTAAGCGGCATATCATAACGGACAGGTGCCGGCACGGACCACCCGGCGGCCCAGCGGTAATTCAATTAACGCACCAAACGAAAAAGTGGCACGAAGTGGTGTCATACGCGCCTTTTAAGGCCTCTTTGGGAGCTCGGAACAACCACTCGGAATGCGCCAACCGCCAAGGTTTCAGGCTAAGAAGCAAAGCCACATTGCGTGGCTTCCTTCCCGGTGGCAGCATTTTTGAGTGAAAATTAATTTGCACGGCTTCCGATCAAAAGCTCACCGCTGCGCGCACCTCGAAAGGGGGCTAGAGTGACACAGAAGCGGATTAATTGTGTCTCTGACGTACAGGGTGCTCCTAAAGGTAAACCAATAAAAAAAAGGGAACCGTAAGCTGGTGCCATCGGCAAACAATAAAAGCTCCTCCTCGCTACTGCCTCTGTCAAGCAGTTTGTGAAATGTGGAGCAGATTAAATTTGGAAGTAAACATGGCAGCCGCAATAAAATTAATAGGCTATTTAACGAGCTTCCCACAGCTCCGTCGCCCAACACTCTCTTTCTCTTTCTCGCACTCTCTTCTCTTCGTCAACCACTGGAAAATGTCCTGTGACTTAAAATTACTTTCACAAATTAACCATCCAGCCAACGACACAAAGTAGCGGTGTGTCCGCTGTGGAGAAACTAACA
>NW_026457308.1:0-1866 GCF_943734635.1 Anopheles cruzii | reverse complement strand
GGTGTGGGGGGTGCAGCCTCAGCTTAAATTAGGAGCTAAAATGTATGCGTGGAAAAGGCGACCAGTGCCACAATGTAGCTGAGTGAACGCTAGTCACTACAGAGTTAGGACTCACCATAAACGCGATCTCCGGGTCGACGATCGTTTGACCGATGATCGCCGGCATCAGTCGTGGACCAACGTCGTAGGCGGTTCCAAGCATGTGGTCGCGGTCGTGGTAGCTACAGTAGATATCGTAGCTACTGTCACGCCTATTCTGCGAACCGCTTCCTAGCCAACGCATTTCTTGTAGTGCTACGATATCCAGTTGCAACGTGACTAGGGCCCCTGGCTGTTTAGGAGAAGTAGGGGAGGAAAGCCTATATATCCTTCAAGAGGTGTCGGGATCCTGGCCCATTACAGAACCGTAAAGCCCAGAAGAGCCCTAACCGTAAATCATAGAATCGTTTTGAATTATATGATCGAAATGAGTGCCCTCAGTGCCACTCAAACTACCTCAGGAGCGCCGTTGTTTACGAATTTTCGACGCCCAGGAGCTGTCAAAAATCGACCGATTGTCAAAAGGCAGACACCTTTGAAGCAAACTTGGTTTAATAAACAAGTGCAAAGTGGACGCATTTACAGAATCGCTTAAATAAACGAGTGCAATTAAAATGGACTCTTCGGCATTGATTAAACAAGAGGATGGTGTTGAGTAAGTTGGTGTTCAATAGTGATTCAAAGGTATGATAGCGAATTATTTTCCAGAAGCGCAAAAATATGTAGACGGTGTATGTCGACTCGTGATGCTTTCGATGCTCTAACGCGCGACGAATCCGGACAGTTTACCGGTCTACAGGTAGCAAAAATTGTAGCAACAGACTTCGCTCGTTGTTCTACAAGAAAAACTGCTCTATGAGTATCTTATTTTTACAGATTGAATTCTCCCCTGGAATTCCATCGTATTTGTGCACGATGTGCGGATCGCGTTTGAAAAAGATGGATCGGTTAAGTTGGCGATGCAATGAAAAGAATGATTTGGTCGATAAATTTATCGAACAGCAAAACACAGCGAAGAACGAGTCAGAAATCGCTCAAGACCATTTCGCCCACTCTGCCGAACAAACGATCGGCACAGAATTGTCAATTAAAACTGCAGTGACCTCACCGGATGCAGCGAAGGATTTGCACTTGAACCAGAAGTGTTTTGCTGTTCATCAAGCGAATATGACATATGAATGTTGTGGCAAAATACCTGATGATTTATTCGAGGCAGAAGAAAATCCAATTGCAATCAAATCAGAATACGAAGAGGGCGATGAGCAGCATCAGCTGCAAACAACGAATGATGTTCTGGATAACCCCAACAGCCATCGGAAAAAACAAAAGCACCAATGCCCTCATTGTTCATCAATGTTCGCGGACTCTTACAAATTGAAAATCCACATCCGCACTCACACTGGTGAAAGGCCATACCAGTGTAAAGTCTGTGAGAAGGCATTCCATTCATCACAGCACCTAGCACAACATTCGAAAATTCATAATAAGGACCAACACCATCAGTGTCCTCACTGTTCATCAATGTTCGCACGGTCATCTAAGCTAAAGAATCATATCCGCACTCACACTGGCGAAAAGCCGGACATTTGTAAAGTCTGTGACAAAGCGTTCAGGTCATCAGACAACCTGGCAGAACATTTGAAAACTCACAATAAGGACCAACAGCTGCAGTGTCCTCATTGTTCATCAAAATTCACGCAAGTTTACAAATTGAAAATCCATATTCGCACTCACACTGGTGAAAGGCCGTACGTGTGTAAAGTCTGTGACAAAGCGTTTAGCCAATCAAGCAATCTGGCAGTACATTCGAAAATTCACAATAAGGAC
>NW_026457307.1:0-1866 GCF_943734635.1 Anopheles cruzii | reverse complement strand
AAAAACACCTTTTAGATAGTTGTGATCTGTGTTTGTCTTGAATGTGCAGCTCAATATTCGTCACTGTAATTCTATTTTCTATTTTCTTGTTGTTCGAACCCATTTGGTTGTGAAGTTAGCTTTTTTCTGGAATACCTTTCAAAGCAAATGCTCCTTGTCGCAGTCAAGCAAACCTCTGCTCAGACCTAGCCCTATCGTTAGATGTCATGTGGTTTTCTTCGCAGTGTTATCACTTTCTATGTGATTTAAATTAACGAATTGTACAGAATTTTACCATTAAAATCAAAAGCTTTGCCGAATACGACGAGCTGCATAGTTGTAAGTTTAGTGGCAAGTGGATTAAACAAGCGAAAACTAAATGGTTAGAACGTACAGAGTTCGTGAAAAACGTGAAAATGTGTGAAAAAAACCGAAAGTTACACCGTTATTATGAAAAAAGTAATCAGTTACATTTAATTTTAAATAGTACCATGTTATTTTTGTTTTCGCCTTTTACTTTTATATTAATGCTGAAGCTATTCATATGTAATACAAATGAAAACTTACGTCTGATTTTCCTTAAGAGTTAAAGAAATATAACGATTGATGAATACTAGGAAACTCAGCAACGTGAATATGCAATTCCGTAACCTTTCGTGGAAATTTTACTGATCATTGTCCTTTTTTGACAGAACAGTTAAAGGTTAGTCTTTCAAGCCTACTATTTTAGAGGAAGTGCGCACAGCGACCGTGTTAATGATGTGAATGTGTTGGAATTGAAATTGTTGTGTTTAGCTTTTAGCGAAAGATCGGGCGGATTGGTTGGCGGGTCAGATCTTAGGGTTAAAGCATGATAAGACGTGAAGTTTCCGGTAGGTGATTTAATAGTTGAATAAATTTTTCATATCGACCCTCCCATCATTGCCGATTTCGCACAGCCATTATGCAGCTTTAGCGCTCCGAAAATCTATTTGTTTTTCGTTTTCAAACTTTCATTTTTCTACGTTTGTTACCTGGAGAACGAACCAAGCATTTCTTTCTTAGTTACAACAGTTACATTTACACATCATTATAACAAAGGTTTTTTTTTATTACGATATGACACAGGTAAAAAAAATCAACGATCCCAACTAAGCTTTACAGATTTCGTTAACTTAACATTGTAAAACTAAAACTAAAAGCCTAACAACCACCGACTTCCATTTTCACGGCGACCGATGTTTGCTCTTCCATTCTTTCATTTTTTCTGCAACATCCGGTAATAAGTACCTAGCCAAGTTGTCAACTTTCGCGGTGGCTTTGGCACGATTTCTTCCTGAGTGCTGATAGTAGTCAAACTCTTCTAGCCGCAAAGCACAGGCACCCACGTCACTGTTTGAAAGAGATCTTTCGTCTAGAACTACCATCGTGCCACCATCTCCCGTACACATTGGAACGCTATCAAGGTAAAGCCGCAGTACTTTCTCTACGAACGGCTGCCGATAGTACTCGTCCGTCGGTTCTTTAGCCCCATAACGGAACCGCTCGGTGTGTCGCAGGGCGGCCACCAAAGCATTCCAGCTTCGACCGCCCTCCGGAAGACCCAGCAGTACCCGAACGTCTTTATCGCGCACGCCAATGGAATAATGGCCGGATGCGCGGTGATGTACATTCACCGTGAGCCTATTTTGCTGCAGATCGTTGCAGTGTGTCCAACGGATGGGACGACTGGTGTACCGGAACGAGGCAATGCTCAATTGTGTTAGAAATTCGAAGCGTTGGTGAGGATCATGGCCAAGAGGTTGGTGCGACGTTAATCGGAAAGGAAGGTTTTCATATCTTCGAAGCTTCCGCTTATGAAACGATGACAAGTAGTGAAGATTTAGCGAAAGGGATGATTCTGGAGCA
>NW_026457306.1:0-1868 GCF_943734635.1 Anopheles cruzii | reverse complement strand
TTGGCTACACAATGGGAGTTGGTTTGGAGGAATCGAAAGAGCAGGTCGAGGAGCAACAATATGACGATAGCAGCTTCGACGAATGCGATACACCGGCCGGAGTGCTGTCCTCCAAATTTGATAAAACCGATTTGGCGATCAACACCAACCCGCTGCCGTACGGCAAGTACACGCTGATTGGCATCGATATAGATACGACGGGTCGTAGACTTATCGATGAGATCGTCCAGATCTCGGCCTTCACTCCGGAGCGTCAGTACGCGCAGTACATTATGCCGCTCATGAATCTGAATCCGGCCGCCCGCCAGCGGCATCAGGTTCGCGTGATCACGGTCGGTTTCTTCCGTATGCTGAAGAGCATGCAGACTTACCGTGTCATGAAGACTAAGATGGAAATTGCGGCTTTGAACGAATTTTTGGACTGGCTGGAGGAACGCCTCCGAGAGGACGAAGGATCCGAAGGAATTGTGCTGGTTTATCACGAACAGCGCAAATTCGTGCCCTACATGGTCATCGAGGCGCTCAAAAAGTACAAGCTACTTGACCGCTTCACGCAGTCGGTCAAGTCGTTTGCCAACGGTTTTAGGCTGGCAGAGGAGCGATGCAGTAAGACGATCAAGTACTTAACAATCCGCCAGTTGGCGAAGATTGTTCTGGACGAGAACGAAAACGCTCGCGATGGCTTCGAGGGCAATGCTACCTATCGAGCAAAGATGGCGTTCGAAATTTCGAGACGCTTGGCAACCAGTAAGTAAATGGCGCCTTCGCCATTTTTAAATCACTTTTTTCGTAGTAATGGCGGTTGCCATGATGAACATGACTACAGCTTGCTTAAATGCGTTCTATTTTTCTACAGAACCGAAGGAAAACACTGAGCAAATCTCAGCTTCTACTCCGGCGGAAACTGATCATAGTTGCCCGACATCGGTTGAAGAAACTACTTCTTCTACTGCGTCGAGTGACCCCACATCTGGTTCTGAAAAGGTAGAAGAGTGTTCCGAGCAATCCGATGTGGAACAGAAAGTGGTTAAGGTCGATGATGCCACGTCCTCGGCCGCAGCAACGGAATGTTGTAAGGCGCTTACCGAAGAAGAGCGAGAGAAGATGTGCGAAGTGTTGTGCCAACTGGCTTCCCCGATTTCTAACGAAATATCCGAGCTTGATGAACAAGAGAAGATCCTGTTGCGTCAGAATTCATTGCGTCCGGTATTTCTGCTCTACTTTAAGACGACAATCTACCATCGGTGAGAAATTTATCTCTAGCAGTACCCCGGGGCTCATATTTAAGTGTCCACCGCTGACCAACGTTGCACTTTTTTTTGCAGGGTAAAGGCTGTAACGTATAGACGAGTAGTAGCAGAAACTGGCCATGATTACGAATCTCTTCGTCAAGTTTGGCAGGAAAGCAAGCGTGAGGGTTTGGAATCTATCATCAATAGCATTGCTGAGTTAAAGGAAGAGGAGCGTACCGAGCTGCTGGAACTGCTCGATTGCCACTACGATCCGGACAAGCAGGCATTCCAGCCCATCGTAAAGCGCAATAAGCATAATACAAATAGAGGTGGGCTTATAGTTATCTCTAAAGGGGTCAGTTAATATTTTCAAATCTCTCGTCTCCTAGGACGTCCTTTCTTCAACAAGAATGGCAACGTACCGAAACCCCAGAATACAAACAACGCTCACGTCAGCAAGGAAAACCGCAAACCTTCTCGTAATTACGATAACCAGAATAATTTCTATCAGAACAACAACAACAACAACAATGGGGGAAAGCAGCAAAAACAGCAGCAGTACTACATCAACCAATCTTCGCCTGAATCGGGCATGCGGAACGAAGGATCTCCTGGAAAACGGTTCCGTTCGCGCCA
>NW_026457305.1:0-1868 GCF_943734635.1 Anopheles cruzii | reverse complement strand
TTGGCTACACAATGGGAGTTGGTTTGGAGGAATCGAAAGAGCAGGTCGAGGAGCAACAATATGACGATAGCAGCTTCGACGAATGCGATACGCCGGCCGGAGTGCTGTCCTCCAAATTTGATAAAACCGATTTGGCGATCAACACCAACCCGCTGCCGTACGGCAAGTACACGCTGATTGGCATCGATATAGATACGACGGGTCGTAGACTTATCGATGAGATCGTCCAGATCTCGGCCTTCACTCCGGAGCGTCAGTACGCGCAGTACATTATGCCGCTCATGAATCTGAATCCGGCCGCTCGCCAGCGGCATCAGGTTCGCGTGATCACGGTCGGTTTCTTCCGTATGCTGAAAAGCATGCAGACTTACCGTGTCATGAAGACTAAGATGGAAATCGCGGCTTTGAACGAATTTTTGGACTGGCTGGAGGAACGCCTCCGAGAGGACGAAGGATCCGAAGGAATTGTGCTGGTTTATCACGAGCAGCGCAAATTCGTGCCATACATGGTCATCGAGGCGCTGAAAAAGTACAAGCTACTTGACCGCTTCACGCAGTCGGTCAAGTCGTTTGCCAACGGTTTTAGGCTGGCAGAGGAACGATGCAGTAAGACGATCAAGTACTTAACAATCCGCCAGTTGGCGAAGATTGTTCTGGACGAGAACGAAAACGCTCGCGATGGCTTCGAGGGCAATGCTACCTATCGAGCAAAGATGGCGTTCGAAATTTCGAGACGCTTGGCAACCAGTAAGTAAATGGCGCCTTCGCCATTTTTAAATCACTTTTTTCGTAGTAATGGCGGTTGCCATGATGAACATGATTACAGCTTGCTTAAATGCGTTCTATTTTTCTACAGAACCGAAGGAAAACACTGAGCAAATCTCAGCTTCTACTCCGGCGGAAACTGATCAAAGTTGCCCGACATCGGTTGAAGAAACTACTTCTTCTACTCCGTCGAGTGACCCCACATCTGGTTCTGAAAAGGTAGAAGAGTGTTCCGAGCAATCCGATGCGGAGCAGAAAGTGGTTAAGGTCGACGATGCCACGTCCTCGGCCGCAGCAACGGAATGTTGTAAGGCGCTTACCGAAGAGGAGCGAGAGAAGATGTGCGAAGTGTTGTGCCAACTGGCTTCCCCGATTTCTAACGAAATATCCGAGCTTGATGAACAAGAGAAGATCCTGTTGCGTCAGAATTCATTGCGTCCGGTATTTCTGCTCTACTTTAAGACGACAATCTACCATCGGTAAGCAATTTATCTCTAGCATTACCCCTGGGCTCAAACTTAAGTGTCCACCACTGACCAACGTTGCGCTTTTTATTGCAGGGTAAAGGCTGTAACGTATAGACGAGTAGTAGCAGAAACTGGCCATGATTACGAATCTCTTCGTCAAGTTTGGCAGGAAAGCAAGCGTGAGGGTTTGGAATCTATCATCAATAGCATTGCTGAGTTAAAGGAAGAGGAGCGTACCGAGCTGCTGGAACTGCTCGATTGCCACTACGATCCGGACAAGCAGGCATTCCAGCCCATCGTAAAGCGCAATAAGCATAATACAAATAGAGGTAGGCTTATAATTATCTCTAAAGGGGTCAGTTAATATTTTCAAATCTCTCGTCTCCTAGGGCGTCCTTTCTTCAACAAGAATGGCAACGTACCGAAACCCCAGAATACAAACAACGCTCACGTCAGCAAGGAAAACCGAAAACCTTCTCGTAATTACGATAACCAGAATAATTTCTATCAGAACAACAACAACAACAACAATGGGGGAAAGCAGCAAAAACAGCAGCAGTACTTCAACAACCAATCTTCGCCTGAATCGGGCATGCGGAACGAAGGATCTCCTGGAAAACGGTTCCGTTCGCGCCA
>NW_026457304.1:0-1872 GCF_943734635.1 Anopheles cruzii | reverse complement strand
AATATAGGTTGTGGAAGAATTTATTTGGCTCACATACCATTCTTGTAACACCCTTCGATATCCTTTTTTTTGCTTCACTAGTTGTAATTTTTTATACAATGTTTTGCAAAGAAAATGAAATGTTCTATTGTTTTTGCCGTTCTATAGTTTTTTTTATTCCAATACAGCACTTCTTCACTTATCATTATAAACCGATCATTTGGTACCGAAAAAGTTCTAAACTGGTTAGTGTTGAAAAATGTTCATTGAAACCTAGATATAAGTATGCTTGTAACTTACAATCAAGCTCCTAGAATGTTCTGTTTTATACTTTACTGCAGTACTTTTGAAAGAAAACGCCTTTCATTCTATTGACACGAACTTATAAAAGGTTATCTTAAACCGTAACGGGCTTCAGAATAGTCTTTCGCAGTTTTGTTTAGCTTCGGCCATAGTCTCGGCCATCTCGGTTTTAGCTTCGGCCATCATTTCCCACGGTTTAGAATTTATTATTTGGTATTATTTTCAAATTTCAGGGGTTTTGACCAAATTTTCCACACAACCGAAAGATCCGAAGATATTCCATCCATTCGAAATATAACACCAATTATCGAAATATCAGGTTGGCTAAAAAGAAATCGACGTTTTTCACGATACATGCCTTTAATGATTGATATCTCGTGAAGTATCGATCGTACAGTTTCAAGTTTAGGCTCGTTTTAAAGCTGATTGTTTACACTTTAAAGAATGCTTTCATTGTTTTTTGTTTGTTCTTGTCGTTTGTGAGTTACAGGGTGTTAACAATGGAGGTTAACGCAGAGAAAATTCGGTATATTTTACACTTTTTGTCCGATAAAGATGAAAATTAAGGCTAGGCCGCTGAAATTTCGCATGGTGTTCATGGTGCCGATACTCTAACAGCTGGCTGGGTCAAATTTTGGTTTCATTGACACGTTTCAGTTATTTTTGATGTTAAAGCCTAGACAGACACGTCATCGAAAATGTCGATAAAGTCACAGAAATAATCAAAGTAGATCGGCATTTTAGTAATCAGAGCATCGGCCAGGAGCTAAAGATCAATTATCGAACAGCTTAAAGTCATTGGCACAAAGCTGGATTCACAAAGAAGCTCGATGTTTGGGCCCCACCCTATTTACCCCAAAAAACATGATGGCTCGACTTGCCATCTTGCGAAGTTTTGGCGTAACGGAACAAAATCGACCCATTTCTTTAAATGATTGATACTGGGGATGAGGTATGGCATACATACGACAATACTGTGTAAAAATAATCGTGGTCTAAGGGTGGTAAAGCAGATTAACCGGTGGCCAAACCAGGAATAACGGCTAGGAAGGTTCTACGGGGTATATGGTGGGTCTTGAAGGGAATTGTTTATCATGAGCAGCTTCCGTGTGGCTTAATACTAAATTCAGATTGCTACCGTCAATTACTGTACCGTTCGAAGCTAGCAATTGACGAGAAACGGCCAGAATCGGCCAACAGAAGAGGTTTTGTGTTCCAACAGGACAACAAAATGTTACGCACGTCTTTGGTGGCTCGCCAGAAAGTCCAGGAGTTTGGTTGGAAAGTTTTAATGCATCCACCGTATAGTCCAGACCTTGCACTAAGCGATTGACACCTTTTTCGCGCATTACAAAATTTCCTGAGTGATAAAAAACTGAGATCAAAAAAGGATTATGAAAATGGATTTCTCGAGTTTTTTGCCAATAACGACTAATCCTTTTACAAGAGAGACATTATAAGCCTACCTTTGAAAAGACAACTAATTTTCCAACAAAATGGTGCATATTTGACGCAAATCGGACCATTGGAAACCTGTTAAATATAGTTCTGAACATCACCCAAAAAACGTCGATTTCTTTTTAGCCAACC
>NW_026457303.1:0-1872 GCF_943734635.1 Anopheles cruzii | reverse complement strand
ATACCCGAGGCGTCTCCGAGCATTCAGCGCACAATGGGGGGTGGTGGCTACAAATAAAACACAATCTGCTCTACTCTTCGCATTCTGCACGCCACGGAACATCAAACCCGCACGGAGCACACACAAACGCACGCGCCCCATGCTATTATGTGAAACTTTTCAAAGAGGATTTTTCTGCTCCCAGAGTTCCCTTCCCGGTCCGGCACACTTCGGCCGAAAGTTCGCTGAATGAAGGGGAGAATAAACCGAAGCCCTACAGGCGGGCAGGCGGAAGATTTACACCTTTTCACCTGGCTCACCCATCCCCCTTCCTGCACGGAACGGGAGGCGAACGGATTGCAGGCTGTCGAAAGTATTTTCAGCTTTCAGCAAACATCCGGCACTGCAACTATTGTGCTGCAACCTACGTCACCGTAATCCGCATTCGCCTTCGCTTCGGGTGGGCGAGTGGGTTGGACGGGATCAGTGTTTTAAAACGAAGCATCCCGAAGGCGCTCCATCCCGACACTTTCAGTATCGCTAATTGGAAACTAATGCCAATCAAACATAAAGAGGGTTTATTGTAAATTGAATGACACAATATTTGAAATATTCTTCGAATGTGGTGAAAACGGTGCCGCAAATGCATCGTCATGAGCAAGATCGACACGATAGTAACGTTCTTTACGGTTTCCGGTGTTGTTGCTGTTTTTGGACGATCTTGACGTGGATCGTCTTCAAGGCTTGTAAGAACACGTTTAAATTCAGCAACCCATCTTCCTAATGTACTAATTGAATGCGAAGAGTGCTTATATACTTTCAACATTCGTTCATAAATTTCCTATGCTTTTCCTATGCTAGGATTTCCACAAAAAAAAGCTCAATCAGTGAACGATGCTTGATTTTGTCCATTGTGAAAAATACTGTGACACGTCGTGACTAAATGACTTGTAAAAAAATAATGAATAGACAGCTTGAATTGAAACTTCACATACGTTCATATGAAGAGTGTACCAACATAACAAAACAAATTATGGCTAATAGCAGCGCCTTCTGTTATAGAAGCGCCAAACTTATTTAACAATTCAATGTAATGTTTCATAAGGATAGTAACGTCAACGAAGAGGTAATTAGATGATGTACGTAATTAGTTAATTCTTTAGAAGAAGCGATGGCTTTAAAAAAAAATTCTTCTAAATATCTGTAATCCTTCCCTTGTATTCTTTTTATGATTCTTAGTGATTCTTTGACTGTAAGAAATGCTCAACACCCGATTCTAACTCTTTCAATGGATAATTGTTGAAGCCAATGAACTTTTCAAATGCCGCACTTCTTACAATGGATCGAAATCACTTTGAACTGATTCATGATCAAATGGCTTTATTTATCAACTTACCACCTTGAAAGGTACACTTTCAGTGAAACCAAACCAATGATTATGTTGCGTAAGAAAATTTGATATTTTTTTTCAATGAGAGTTACAATTCGTGAAGAAGTCAAGAAAGGAAGACGCAAGTGACAATCGGGCAAACAATTATTACATCTGAGCATGTTATTGAAGATGATTGGGCGTATGTTTTCGGCGGCATCCCTTAACGTTCCCTCGCTAACAACACACCAAACATCATCCCGCTATCGTGCGTTATTCAGACCGCCAATTTTGACACGCGTCAAATCGCAAGCGCCCAACACGTCGCTCTCCGTTCGAATTCAATGCCATCGAGCATTCGCGAAATATTCTCACACAATCGACATACCCGCAACTTCCGGGAATCCGACAGGACGGGAAGACTGCATAGAGAAATGTAAACGGGATCCACCGTCGCGAATAAAATACCGAAAAACCCCCCGCGGGCAGCAGAAGTTAAAATGCCCGCAGCGAAGGATATTTTG
>NW_026457302.1:0-1872 GCF_943734635.1 Anopheles cruzii | reverse complement strand
AATATAGGTTGTGGAAGAATTTATTTGGCTCACATACCATTCTTGTAACACCCTTCGATATCCTTTTTTTTGCTTCACTAGTTGTAATTTTTTATACAATGTTTTGCAAAGAAAATGAAATGTTCTATTGTTTTTGCCGTTCTATAGTTTTTTTTATTCCAATACAGCACTTCTTCACTTATCATTATAAACCGATCATTTGGTACCGAAAAAGTTCTAAACTGGTTAGTGTTGAAAAATGTTCATTGAAACCTAGATATAAGTATGCTTGTAACTTACAATCAAGCTCCTAGAATGTTCTGTTTTATACTTTACTGCAGTACTTTTGAAAGAAAACGCCTTTCATTCTATTGACACGAACTTATAAAAGGTTATCTTAAACCGTAACGGGCTTCAGAATAGTCTTTCGCAGTTTTGTTTAGCTTCGGCCATAGTCTCGGCCATCTCGGTTTTAGCTTCGGCCATCATTTCCCACGGTTTAGAATTTATTATTTGGTATTATTTTCAAATTTCAGGGGTTTTGACCAAATTTTCCACACAACCGAAAGATCCGAAGATATTCCATCCATTCGAAATATAACACCAATTATCGAAATATCAGGTTGGCTAAAAAGAAATCGACGTTTTTCACGATACATGCCTTTAATGATTGATATCTCGTGAAGTATCGATCGTACAGTTTCAAGTTTAGGCTCGTTTTAAAGCTGATTGTTTACACTTTAAAGAATGCTTTCATTGTTTTTTGTTTGTTCTTGTCGTTTGTGAGTTACAGGGTGTTAACAATGGAGGTTAACGCAGAGAAAATTCGGTATATTTTACACTTTTTGTCCGATAAAGATGAAAATTAAGGCTAGGCCGCTGAAATTTCGCATGGTGTTCATGGTGCCGATACTCTAACAGCTGGCTGGGTCAAATTTTGGTTTCATTGACACGTTTCAGTTATTTTTGATGTTAAAGCCTAGACAGACACGTCATCGAAAATGTCGATAAAGTCACAGAAATAATCAAAGTAGATCGGCATTTTAGTAATCAGAGCATCGGCCAGGAGCTAAAGATCAATTATCGAACAGCTTAAAGTCATTGGCACAAAGCTGGATTCACAAAGAAGCTCGATGTTTGGGCCCCACCCTATTTACCCCAAAAAACATGATGGCTCGACTTGCCATCTTGCGAAGTTTTGGCGTAACGGAACAAAATCGACCCATTTCTTTAAATGATTGATACTGGGGATGAGGTATGGCATACATACGACAATACTGTGTAAAAATAATCGTGGTCTAAGGGTGGTAAAGCAGATTAACCGGTGGCCAAACCAGGAATAACGGCTAGGAAGGTTCTACGGGGTATATGGTGGGTCTTGAAGGGAATTGTTTATCATGAGCAGCTTCCGTGTGGCTTAATACTAAATTCAGATTGCTACCGTCAATTACTGTACCGTTCGAAGCTAGCAATTGACGAGAAACGGCCAGAATCGGCCAACAGAAGAGGTTTTGTGTTCCAACAGGACAACAAAATGTTACGCACGTCTTTGGTGGCTCGCCAGAAAGTCCAGGAGTTTGGTTGGAAAGTTTTAATGCATCCACCGTATAGTCCAGACCTTGCACTAAGCGATTGACACCTTTTTCGCGCATTACAAAATTTCCTGAGTGATAAAAAACTGAGATCAAAAAAGGATTATGAAAATGGATTTCTCGAGTTTTTTGCCAATAACGACTAATCCTTTTACAAGAGAGACATTATAAGCCTACCTTTGAAAAGACAACTAATTTTCCAACAAAATGGTGCATATTTGACGCAAATCGGACCATTGGAAACCTGTTAAATATAGTTCTGAACATCACCCAAAAAACGTCGATTTCTTTTTAGCCAACC
>NW_026457301.1:0-1874 GCF_943734635.1 Anopheles cruzii | reverse complement strand
TGCAGCATCGATTTTTCGTATTTTGACAGAAAATTTGGGCTACCGAAAGGTTTGTGCTCGATTTGTTCCGCACACATTGAAACAACACGAAAAAGACCTCAGAATTCAACATTCAAAAGACATCATTAAAGAGGCCAAAAAGGACCGACACTTTTTGTATTCGATCGTGACTGGTGATGAGACATGGTGTTTTCAATATGATCCCGAAACCAAGCGACAAAGCAGCGAATGGAAGCATCCAGACGAGCCAAATCCGAAAAAATCGCGCCAAGAAAAGTCAAAAATCAAGTCAATGTTGATTTGTTTTTACGATTCCAAGGGTATTATTCATAAAGAATTCGTTCCAACAGGCCAAACAGTTAACGCTGTGTTTTATGTAAGTGTTTTGAAGCGTTTGGTATCACGCATTCGACGAATTCGGCCAGAATATCGCGAAGAAGGAAGCTGGCGATTATTGCATGATAATGCACCAGCTCACCGTTCGACACTCACGACAGATTTTTTGACCAAAAATCGCATTTTAAGCATCAATCATTCACCTTATTCGCCTGACATGGCACCGTGCGACTTTTATTTGTTCGGAAAACTTCATTTGGCCATGAAAGGAAAACGCTATATTGACGTTGATGCCATTCAAAAGGCGGCGACCACCATTCTCAACGCTGTACCAAAAGATGGCCTAAAAAAATCATTCGATAATCTTCTTGAACGTGCAAATCGCTGTATTCAATCCGAAGGGGATTATTTTGAAGCCGACCAATAAAATTTTTCAAAAAAAATCAATGGTTTTCGTTTTTTAATAAAAGTCCTGGAATTTTTGAATTGCACCTTGTATATTGTTATATATATTTATATGAAACAATGCGAAAAAGTCCAAAATATGACAGCACATATACTTTCTGAAAAACGTATGTTTATATTTGTCGAAGATATTTTTTTTACAACACAATTCACGTAATTATATACACACGTTTTCCATGTCAAAATCACCCGTATACCCGCCCGAAAAAAGGGTGAATGAATATCGCGTGTGTGCAGCGAAGTGATGTGCCAGCGGCAGGAAAGTGCCAGTGTATTAAAGTGCCAGTGCACCGCAAATGGCTACAGGGCCGGAGCACCCGTATAAGGCGTCTGTGCAACGGCTGTCGGAACATACAAAACAATAAGCTAAGTACTTTCTTCCTTCTTCCTGTCCTGTCCTGTCCACCCAAATCAAGAAACAAACCTAACCAGTCCTCTACCATCCTTAACCCTAAAAAGAATACTATCATCTAGTCATTATCAAACTGAAAAACAAACCTAAGAATCGATTAACACAATTTATCCTTCTCACTCAGCAAAGTCACTTAAACAATTAATAAATTATTTAATAATTAAACAAAAACAAAAACTAAAATAAACAAAACAAACCAAAATTAAATGCTATTCGATAAACATAATCTTTTAAGATACACTATCCTTTATACTCTTATTTTTAGATATATTTTATCCTTTATATTTATTTTAATTTAGGTTATTTTATTCTCATTCTCATTTACCTATTTATTCAATTTTTTGTTCTTATTATTTATTTAACTAAATAAAAACACCTAAATTAAGGCATGCAATAATACTTTTGGATTTGATGAAGTGGAGGCAGAAGCGGGCAAAATCAGATATTTTTGGGAAAAATCCCAAATTCGTAGTGGAAAATCCCTCTGTAGGGTTATGGATTCTCACCACAAAATATCTAGATCGACCCAAACTAGACCCCACTGGAATCAATCTAAATAGACTATTAAGATAGAAATAAGTTAGAGTTAATAGTAGTTAGTCTAGTATATAAGGGAGATAAATGACAAGCTATTGCAGGTCAAAGTCCCTAAAAGTCATCA
>NW_026457300.1:0-1875 GCF_943734635.1 Anopheles cruzii | reverse complement strand
ACGCAGTGCACAAGTGCGTGAAGGCCGCGTACAGCTTCTACAACGTGTCCACGAAGACACCGTGGCTCGAGCTGATGAACGATGGGTTGATTTCGGCCAAAAACCTTGGCTTCGATGTGTTCAACGCGCTCGATCTGATGGACAACAAGCAGTTCCTGGTGCCGCTCAAGTTCGGCATCGGAGACGGTAATCTGCAGTACTATCTGTACAACTGGCGCTGCCCAAACTTGCAACCGGAGGATGTCGGTTTGATACTGCTCTAAGCGCTTGCAGTGTACCATCATGCACCGCCCGGCCAATGGTTTTGATTCACGAGTCCCACGTTTTACCCCAGGATCGAACCAAAGCTCGCCACAAAATATTACTTCTATCATTTTTCACGTCCTTTGAAAAGGTTGGTCACGCGCGTGCGTGTGTGTGTTTGATACGTTATGTTTGCTCGTTCTTCAGGACGCATTGATCGCTTGCTTAAGGAAGGATGGATCGAGCCGTCATATCAGATCCCCATGGCAACCGGTTATAGGTGTAGTTAACGATTTATGTTTGGTTCACGATCACGCAATGTTGCAGCGGTTCGCAACGCAAGTCACACTAATCGCAAGGAAAGCGTTCCGAAGCGCGGGTACGGGGATCGTTTTTTTTTTATTATTCATCGTATAGTTCTTCTCGTGAAAGCAACACTTGCATCGAGGTACAGCACTAACGATGTATCGTCGATGGAATGAATGGAAGAAACAGCATAACGGTACTATAGTAGGCATATTCTGTTAAATGGTCGCCGCAGAAATACGCAGTAAATAAAAGAAAGTATATAAAAAGTAATTGTGTGCAGATTTTGGTGACAATATTTGGACAATCCGAAGTCCAGGCGGAATACGGAACGTAACGTAACCACCGCAATAGTAAAATGTACACTTACTGAGGCAGGAGAGCATAAAAATAGTCCCTCCGGGCACAGTGATTGTTCCAAGTTTTTTCAGGCAATAAAGTCTGAGAGAGCTTATGTTCGAGAATCGAGCTTTGTTTCCTGTCGCAAGAAATGTCCACGAGTTTGGTTATCAGCCACGCGTCGGGCGTGACATTCAATTGATGACGGTTCCTCAAAATCCTCAGTTTTGTTTTGCACGTTCAACAACTGGAACACGGAACACGGCAAAATGTCTTCATAACCCTCACAGAGTTCAAAGGAAGAACAATAAACACTTCCTTCGGTGTCATACCGCTGGGAATGACAATTTTATTCAGATTCCCTCTCTTCACACGCATAACCAGGCGGAACGCAAATAAAAAACAACTATCAGTTTCGCATGTAATTCTGCAAATAATTATTTAAATCGTACAGACACGGTGTGCCAACGACCATTTCGGTATGTGTGTACGCAGTTTCGGGATCGTATTTTAGGGGCTACCTGGGAATATCTATGCTAGAGTTTCCGAGGCCGCTTACTTCTTTCCCTTCTTCTCCGAGCCGCCACCTCCACCGGGGGCGTTGTTCTCGTTCTCAGCAGCATCCTTTGCCTTCTTGGCGCGAGCACCGAAGAAGCGTGCGTGCAGACGAGCCTGACGGATGGCCTGGAACGCGCCGAACTTCTTCTCCTCGTCGCTGAGCTTCGCGAACGTCACTTCCGGTTTCTCGTTCGTGATCGGCATCACCGTGCCCTGCAGCTGCTTGGCCAGCTTGCATTCCTCCTCCGTGGCATCACCCTTGCGCACCTTCTGGCGCGGATGAATCGGGAACAGAATCAGCTTGCTGCGGTACTCCTTCAGACGCTGAATGTTCTGCTGGCAGCTTTCGACCGACTTGTTTTGGCGACGCGGATCCACGGCAACACCGATGGTCTGGGCGAATCGCTTGGTCAAACCGGCACCCTAAAA
>NW_026457299.1:0-1875 GCF_943734635.1 Anopheles cruzii | reverse complement strand
GCGAGATTTTGGTTCCCAGCCCGGGAACTTCAGGTCTGAGAAACCGATCCGAGCCGCGCGGGCCTACAAATTTATGTCTTTATTAGCCGAGCGCGGACAGCAATCATGTTTTCGGCCCGGCCGGGGCCGGGTGATATGACCGGGATGGAAGGAGGAGAAGTGAGAGAAGGAGGGCGGGAACACGGGTTCGTCGGGGCGCGCGCTATTTAAATTTATAATTTCCTTCTTCAACCGGCGCGCGGCGCTTAATCGATGGCCAGATGCTAATCGCCGTTCCTGGACGCTGGACACGGCACGGTCTCCGAAAACGGAAGCCGGAGGAAATCGCGCTCGGAGCTCGATTGAAACATTTTGAAACCAAGTTGAAGCGGAGTCGTCAAACTGATGGCCGGTCGATGATAACAGCGGCGGATAACTAATGAGGCGACGGTTGACAGGGGTCGCACAGTGCAACGTCTCTGCGCTGCACCACTCCGGGAGTCATTAGCACCTCGTGGCCATAACGCTCTAACCGGGGGCCATCGGTCAGTCAGTGAGCGCAGCCCATTTTCGCCGCTTTTCACCTTGAAACTGTCCGCGGCCAGCCTGTTGCTCCGGCCATGGCCATAAAATCAGCGCCACCAGCCGAGCCGTGATGCTGATTACGGCGCGGTGGCGTCTCAGACCCAGCCGGCCATTCTCTGGTGGCCGCCCCGTTAAAACGTCATAACCCGGGCCCGGGATCTGGACAGTGTTCCGGAGTGGATCCGCACCGGCCCAGGAGAAATTATTTATTTTAACTCTCGATTATTTACATTGAGCGCCGAGTGCCGAGATCCTCTTTGCGTACGATGCGCACGCGTCGAGTCAGGAGCACGCTACACTTTTTCCACGCCATCCAGATGATTACATTCTGAACCGTTGCTGCGCTGTGCCGCACTTAGCCCCCCTTAATAGCCGAAATGAGCTGAAAATGCTGGAAAATGGTTCCGTCGATGGCCAATGGGTGGGTAATAATCGTTGTCGAATGTGAGGTCGTTTTTTTCTTCGCCGCAACAAACGGATCGCGGCCGGTACACGCCAGATGAGCTTGTGGTCTGTGTGAGTTGAAATGAGCTTCATTATTGAAGTTTACGATCGGGGCGGCTGGCGGGCCGCTATATTTAGCTGTCAAAGTGGGTCCAGAAACGGCGTGGCCGGTGCCGATGCGGTAGTCGTCTATTGCGCAACCAACCGATGACCCGTGCGGCGTGAGGTGGGATGGTTTATGGTTTAGGGCAGTCTCGAGCGGAACTTGAACTTGAAGTTCATGGGAGAGTCGGTCGAACCCCGTGACAGTTGTTTAAACCGCTTATCCGTATCTGTCTCTCTGTCTTTGCAGTGCCGAAGGGAGCAACGTGCTGCTCGAACCGGAACGTGTGTGCGAGGCCAAGCACCGGAAGTCCCGCCGGTTGTCGGGCCGGCTGGCGGACATCTGCAAGAACGACACTTCGCTGATGCACGTAATACACCGCGGCATCAGTCTCGGGTTCCGGGAGTGCGAGTCCCAATTCCGGCACAGCATGTGGAACTGCTCCTGGACCATCAAGCGCAGCATGCGCCGCGTGCTGGCCAAAGGTAAGTCTTGGGTCTTCGGGTGAAATCGGGATAATTGACGGGGGCCCGAATGCGAAGCCGAAAGGACAGAAGTCATCGTCATCATCGTCATCATCGTCCTGCAGAGGCTTGTCGTGAAATTGAAAAATTTAAATCGAACGTAACGATATTGTCATCGCTATAAATTACATTCAATGCCGCGGCCGCGACCCAAAAAGTGCAGCCCATTGTGCGGGGCGATTATCGGATCGGGCCGCTCGATCGGCCTGTCGCCTGTACTGTCGCGGTCCTGTCGAGGTC
>NW_026457298.1:0-1875 GCF_943734635.1 Anopheles cruzii | reverse complement strand
TGCTCCAGAATCATCCCTTTCGCTAAATCTTCACTACTTGTCATCGTGTCATAAGCGGAAGCGTCGAAGATATGAAAACCTTCCTTTCCGATTAACGTCGCACCAACCTCTTGCCCATGATCCTCACCAACGCTTCGAATTTCTAACACAATTGAACATTGCCTCGTTCCGGTACACCAGTCGTCCCATCCGTTGGACACACTGCAACGATCTGCAGCAAAATAGGCTCACGGTGAGTGTACACCACCGCGCATCCGGCCATTATTCCATTGGCGTGCGCGATAAAGACGTTCGGGTCCTGCTGGGTCTTCCGGAGGGCGGTCGAAGCTGGAATGCTGTGGTGGCCGCCCTGCGACACACCGAGCGGTTCCGTTATGGGGCTAAAGAACCGACGGACGAGTACTATCGGCAGCCGTTCGTAGAGAAAGTACTGAGGCTTTACCTTGATAGCGTTCCAATGTGCACGGGAGATGGTGGCACGATGCTAGTTCTAGACGGAAGATCTCTTTCAAACAGTGACCTGGGTGCCTGTGCTTTGCGGCTAGAAGAGTTTGACTACTATCAGCACTCAGGAAGAAATCGTGCCAAAGCCACCGCGAAAGTTGACAACTTGGCTAGGTACTTATTACCGGATGTTGCAGAAAAAATGAAAGAATGGAAGAGCAAACATCGGTCGTCGTGAAAATGGAAGTCGATGGTTGTTAGGCTTTTAGTTTTAGTTTTACAATGTTAACTTAACGAAATCTGTAAAACTTAGTTGGGATCGTTGAATTTTTTTACCTGTGTCATATCGTAATAAAAAAAACCTTTGTTATAATGATGTGTAAATGTTGCAACTAAGAAAGAAATGCTTGGTTCGTTCTCCAGGTAATAAACGTAGGAAAATGAAAGTTTGAAAACGAAAAACAAATAGATTTTCGGAGCTTGCTCTAAAGCTGGTGTGCTGACAGCATCATGGCTGTGCGAAATCGGCAATGATGGGAGAGTCGATATGAAAAATTTATTCAACTATTAAATCACCTACCGGAAACTTCACGTCTTATCATACTTCTTAGGGTTAGATCTGACCCGCCAACCAATCCGCCCGATCTTTCGCTAAAAGCTAAACACAACAATTTCAATTCCAACACATTCACATCATTAACACGGTCGCTGTGCGCACTTCCTCTAAAATAGTAGGCTTGAAAGACTAACCTTTAACTGTTCTGTCAAAAGAAGACATTGATCAGTAAAATTTCCACGAAAGGTTACGGAATTGCATATTCACGTTGCGCAGTTTCCTAGTATTCATCAATCGTTATATTTCTTTAACTCTTAAGGAAAATCAGACGTAAGTTTTCATTTGCATTACATATGAATAGCTTCAGCATTAATATAAAAGTAAAAGGCAAAAACAAAAATAACATGATACTATTTAAAATTAAATTTAACTGATTCCTTTTTTCATAATAACGGTGTAACTTTCGGTTTTTTTTTCACACATTTTCACGTTTTTCACGAACTCTGTACGTTCTAACCATTTAGTTTTCGCTTGTTTAATCCACTTGCCACTAAACTTACAACTATGCAGCTCGTCGTATTCGGCAAAGCTTTTGATTTTAATGGTAAAATTCTGTACAATTCGTTAATTTAAATCACATAGAAAGTGATAACACTGCGAAGAAAACCACATGTCTAACGATAGGGCTACGTCTGAGCAGAGGTTTGCTTGACTGCGACAAGGAGCATTTGCTTTGAAAGGTATTCCAGAAAAAAGCTAACTTCACAACCAAATGGGTTCGAACAACAAAGAAATAGAAAATAGAATTACAGTGACGAATATTGAGCGGCACATTCAAGACAAACACAGATCACAACTATCTAAAAGGTGTTTTT
>NW_026457297.1:0-1876 GCF_943734635.1 Anopheles cruzii | reverse complement strand
CGCGGCATCCGACTGGCACCCGGCATCATCAATCATGAAACCGGCCGAGGTCTATACTTTGGCACCCCGCCGGGAAGTTACATGCCAGGCCTATCGATACTCCATCAGAGGCTCCCGCCGTCACTGGGCGCACTGGCGCGCGCGGTATACGGGCGCCCAAGATTGCGGCCAGCACGCCACGGGGACACGATCTATCTTCGAATCTTATCGCCCATAAGCATCGTCTCGCCACGTCCGGCAAGGTGCCGCCGGCGATATCTGACCCTCGCCGGACGACTTCCTGAGAGTTCCATCGAAGCGCAGTGTCTCCCGTGTGGTTGCGCTTTGGCTGGTGATATCTTATCTTAAAAGTATTCTTTCCCTCGG
This sequence comes from Anopheles cruzii, assembly GCF_943734635.1. Lineage (NCBI taxonomy): Eukaryota > Metazoa > Arthropoda > Insecta > Diptera > Culicidae > Anopheles > Anopheles cruzii. The sequence continues at coordinate 1,510 of NW_026457297.1, read as the reverse complement.
AGCGGATCATCCATCTGGCGGACCGAAGATGGGCTCGGTTGGGCACAGAAAAAAAAAACCCAGCGCTCCTGGTTATAGCCGGCAGCACAGATTCATGGTTTCCGGAGTCCAGTCCGGAGTCCATCCGCCAACCACCAGAAGCTGACGAGAACCGAGGTGGATCGATCGTTCCGATCGTTATCGCCAATTAGTAGTGGACTACAAAATGATTCATGGACCGGAGTACGCTACCATTCTTGTGTCGTACACCGGCCGCGTCGCCCGGGATCCGTCAAGGAAGCTGATCCACCAGACTGATCGGTAGCTTTGTTGCCGGTGGTGGCTACCGAACTTCCAGCGCGGCCAGCGTTTATGGAGTGCGGTCTCGTAGGCGTTCGGTAATTGGTCCCGAAAACGGCCGTCTCGTCGCGAGGGCGTCCGAAACGGAGCTAATCATTTCCCGGTCCTCGTTCCGCCTGAAAGGAGTCGGGAGTTTATGGGACCCTGGAACGCCAGATTGTGGGGGCCGAACCGTACCAGAAAATTTGCATACCGCCTCGAAGTCCGGGAGTCGGCGCTTGCTGCTTGCTTTTTAGCGATACCGCGCGGGAAAATTGATTGGGCCAATTAGTGCGTAAAGGGAAACACCGAGCGAAATCCGGGCTTTCGGGACGACCCGTGAAGATGACCTCCTGCCGGCGACGGAGTGCTGGGGCCCTCCTTCGGAGCCTGTCCAACTTCTGTTCGCCACCCCAGCTCCGGACTGGACCGCTGACCTTTTGGCGCTCGCACTGCGAAGCTCCCACAGCACTGGAACTGGAACTTCTCCCCAAACCGCGGATATCTGGATCCCGCGTCCCGGCTTGTACCGAAAAGCGCCCTGCCCGGCGCAATCGAGCGCCGTGCGGGGCAATTAAACGCTTGTAACTGGATCCATTAGCTCGGAAATAAATTAACCGCAGCCCGCGGATACCGGGTGGACCTGCGGTGCGCGTACTCCACGCACCGGGACGCCACGGCCACGGGTTGGCCGATATTGTTTATTTATGTTCGAGCGCACTTTTCGGTTTACGTTGCGCGTACGTTCCGCGCGCAAGTCCGCACGCCGTAAATGCGGTCGATCCGCAGGCCTTTGGCGCCGACGGTCCGTCGTCGGCCGCCCATCGATGGCGCCAGCAGCGGCCTTTGGGGGCTTTGCTTTAAAATGATAAAAGTTATCACCCCAGCAAGGGAGAGAGAGAGTGCGAGCGAGAGGTGAGCGATTATCGGCCGATCCTGCGAAGGACACCTCGCGGACGGGTGCGTTACCGTAAAACGAGTTGGGCGCGTGTGTCTCGCCGGACCGACCCAGAAACGGCCGATGGCGGGGACGATAAAATGTCAATAATTTGTGGCGTCTCGCTTTCGGATTTTTTGGGGTGTGTTTGGCGGTCACCGGTCGCCGGTGACTTTCTCCTGGACGAGTGCCGCCCGGCGGGCTGCAAGGACGTTGGAACGACCCTGCGCTCCGTTACCGGTGCCAGGCATCGGG
>NW_026457296.1:0-1876 GCF_943734635.1 Anopheles cruzii | reverse complement strand
AACCACCACGTGTGTGGTTCCATTTCGCGCTTGCAAAAGCACGGCATTGGGTGTCGATTGGTTTTGGCAACATGTCGGAGATGCAGCACAGCACAACAACAACAAAAAACCGGCGAAACAACGATTCAATTCGTTTGGTTCGCCTTTGATGGCCCCGTATTCCAGACGTGCCGATCGGACCGCCGGGACGCTTTTCGATGGCGGTTCTCGGCGCTCTCTCGTCGTGGGCTCGTGACGCGGAAAACGTACAGCACAATGACTGCGATTTAATTAATGATTAGAATTAATTATCGGAAAATTGCTAATTTTGTGGCACGTCGAACGTCAGGGGTCTCAAAGCTCGGGCGGAACTCGGACAGGCTGGGCGGCCAGCACGAGGGTGGAGACATTTCGCCCGCTGGGGCACGGGGCATGGAGTTTAGCGAAAGTGACCAGCAGCAGCGAAACGGTCGCTGCTGGTCACGACTCGGTCGGTGGCCGCGTTTTGTGACGATGCCCCGTCTCGTGCGCCGGCATCGTCCAGTTTGGCAAAACATCCGTCCGTCCCGGCAGAACGCTCCCGGAACTCCGTTTGGGGCGATTTTGGAGCTGTTAATGGCCGCCGAAGCCCCGCGATGGAGCTTAGGAATCGTTCAAACTTCATTATTCCAACGAGCGCCTCGGGGCACTTGGTTCGGACGGCGGTCACCTCGCCAGTTTGCTAGCGGCTAGGATTATGCGAACGGCTGAAAATGGCCACCACTAGCGCTTGTTGTCGTGCTGATGGGCGTGGGGCGTTTATTGGGCGTTGGAGTCCTGCGCGTCCAGTTCGTTGGCTACCGCGAGCTGATGTTATCATCGGTGACGTGAATTAGATTTACGGGTTCGGGTCGCTGAACAGGTGTGACATGGGAATTTGTCTCGCGGCCAGCCTGCCAGCGGCGCGCGGATGGATGGATGGGTTGTTAAATTCCGTCGGGATGATCACAAGAAAACGCCGGCCCGTGCTGCCGTGATCACACTAATTTGCACAGGATTTGTACGCGCACGAGCAGATTTGCGCGAAGATTTGGCGCCCACCAATTCGGCGGCTGGCCACTTGACGGAAGACATCGATGGTTATTAGTAGGACCGTGATCGACAGCAGGCGACACGCGGGCTAATCGCCTCGCAACGTCGGCAATCCCATCCACGTTCGAGGCGCTTTTAAGTCAATAGCATTTATTAGCGGCACCACTTACGGTTACGGTTGTGATTAGCGGTGGAACCGATGATTAGATGGCGACACTGACAGAAGGCGACTATGTAGTCTGGCAATGGGAGTGACATTAGCGTAGACGCTTCCCTTAAGTAGCGAAATGGTGAACGTCGGCGAATGTTGTTTGCTTCATGTTTGCCATTGTCGAGTATTTAGCAGCATGTTAATTAATGTTAAATTAAGTTGAATTGACTGTTAAATTGCGAAAATGTTAACGACTAGGGAGGGTTATGAAGTCAACGACTGATTTGCCCAAAATTTGTTTGTTAATAAATTCCAACGCCCATTACACAGAAAAAATGTAGTTTTGGACTTTTATATATCTCAGTCTATAGAAGTACTTCTCGCACCACAGTTTTTTCTAAATAAGGTGTGACGGAGTCTGACTATTTTACTTGTAGTAGTAGTAGTAGTAGTTGGTTTTATTGTTGAATAACCTTATTTGAATTTAGCTCATTGTTTAACATAATTGGTAACGGGTTCACAGTGTTTGTTTTCCTCGTTATACTTAAATTATTTGTGGCGTTGCCGTTTGATAGTTCTGTTTATGTTTGTGTTCCATTGTGTGGGAAAAAGGGGAAAAACCCACGCCAAAAAAAAAAAAAAAAAAAATTTTTACATAATAGTACTTAATCTATG
>NW_026457295.1:0-1877 GCF_943734635.1 Anopheles cruzii | reverse complement strand
CACATGACTTCCGAGCTGGAAATTCTGAGAAACGTTCAGCGCACCGACGGATTGACAGTCACAATTGCCGATAACCGAATATTAAACGCCAAATGCATGGGTATAGCCAATTTAAGTTTCGCAGGAAGGCAACTTACGCTGAAAAATGTGTTGTATGTTCCGGATCTTAACTTTTCGCTCATTTCGCTCGACCAGGTATCTCGCTCAGGCTATAGAGTGGTGATAGAAAATGGCATTTGCCGATTTCTCGGAAAGCAAAATGAAGCAATCATCGATGCGACATCAACAGGAGGCATTTTTAAAATTGTAACGGGCTACGAGAAATGTTTGTTTGCCAGAGACTCAGAGTTAAAAGAGCGGCATAGACAATTGAGACCCAATAAGGCCGAGAGTGACGAATTAAAAACATGTGGCAACACATTGTTCGCGTTAACGGCAGCAACGGGCAGAAACGATTATTTGCGGAAGCAGAGCAAAGTCGACCACGACCAGAACTATCGGGAAAGGCTGAAGCATGTACATTCCTGCCAGAGCATTCTCGAGTACGAGAAGGGAGCAAATAGTGACAGGGCGAAGCAGGGAGGCTCATTGAGATCGATGGATAGTCCCTCGAAGGAAGATATGAGCGAGGTCATTGAGTCAGCGAGGTCGAGGAAGAGGTCATTCATCGATCATCGATCGGACGATCTGAAAGGTGTCAACCAGGAACCCTTTGTACAGATTGGTACAAGCGACGACCTTACGAAGAAGGATCGAAGGGAGGATGAATCTTCATCATCGTCACACAGGCGCAGAGAACGGAAGCGGCGCGATCGTGAGAAGCTTCGAGCATCGATAGCGCAGTTAGCGATGGTAGACGCCATACGGGCGCGCGTGGAGCTGCAGGACAAGGTCACGAAGTCGCAGCAGGAAGCGGAAATCATCACGCAGCAGGTGGACGATGCCGAACAGAAGGCTTCGGCGGCCATCAAGAGAACCAGCAATCTAGAGAGTCAACTGACCGAACCGCAGCAGTTGCTGAAGAAGGAAACGCGTCAGAAGTTGGCCCTTAGCTCAAAGCTGTGCCAGATCGAGTCCCAGAAGGAGGCGCTCATGGAGCAGCCTGAGAAGGACGAGGAGGCCAAGAAGAGCTACGAGAAGAAGCTGACCGAGCTGAATGTCATGATTCAGGACATGCAGAAACGCTCCGAGAAAGAGTCACACGTGGCTAAGGAGCTGGTAGAGTCGAAGAGAAAGATGGTCGAGGACATCGAGACGATGAAGCGTCAGATCCAGGAGCTTCAGGTTGCTAACGATCGGCTGATCAAGGGCAAGAAGAAAATCCAGTCGGAGCTGGAGGACGCGAACATTGAGCTGGAAATCCAGCGCACCAAGGTGTTGGAGCTGGAGAAGAAGCAGAAAAACTTCGACAATGTGTTGGCCGAGCAGAAGGTCATCAGCGAGCAGCACGACCAGCAGCGGGACGCGGCCGAGCGGGAGGCACGCGAAACGGAATCGATAGTGTGGAAGGCACGCAGCGAATCGAGCAACGGCACCGTGCAGAAAACGCTGGACGATCAGACCGATCGGGTAAAACAGTTCGAGAAAACGGCACGTCAGTTATTGCAGTTGCAGAAATTGTGCCGTACTCTGCTGACGGAGCGGACCACCTATCTGGCGGCACTGAAGGAAGCGAACGTTGTCCTACCGTCAGCGGCAGCCAAGGATTTAGGTACGGCTCGTACCTGTGTGGGATTGACGATTGAATATGGAGAGGACACCATAAGCATAAATCAAAGTATGTATGCTAAGGAGATATTAAAACGGTTCGGTATGGAGAACTGCAAGTCAGTATCATCTCCATGTGATGTTTCGCAAAAACTTACGACTGAATCAGA
>NW_026457294.1:0-1877 GCF_943734635.1 Anopheles cruzii | reverse complement strand
ACGCAGTGCACAAGTGCGTGAAGGCCGCGTACAGCTTCTACAACGTGTCCACCAAGACACCGTGGCTCGAGCTGATGAACGATGGGTTGATTTCGGCCAAAAATCTTGGCTTCGATGTATTCAACGCGCTCGATCTGATGGACAACAAGCAGTTCCTGGTGCCGCTCAAGTTCGGCATCGGAGACGGCAATCTGCAGTACTATCTGTACAACTGGCGCTGCCCAAACTTGCAACCGGAGGATGTCGGTTTGATACTGCTCTAAGCGCTTGCAGTGTACCATCATGCACCGCCCGGCCAACGGGTTTGATTCACGAGTCCCACGTCACGTTACCCCAGGATCGAACCAAAGCTCGCCACAAAATATTACTTCTATCATTTTTCACGTCCTTTGAAAAGGTTGGTCACGCGCGTGCGTGTGTGTGTTTGATACGTTATGTTTGCTCGTTCTTCAGGACGCATTGATCGCTTGCTTAAGGAAGGATGGATCGAGCCGTCATATCAGATCCCCATGGCAACCGGTTACAGGTGTAGTTAACGATTTATGTTTGGTTCACGATCACGCAATGTTGCAGCGGTTCGCAACGCAAGTCACACTAATCGCAAGGAAAGCGTTCCGAAGCGCGGGTACGGGGATCGTTTTTTTTTATTATTCATCGTATAGTTCTTCTCGTGAAAGCAACACTTGCATCGAGGTACAGCACTAACGATGTATCGTCGATGGAATGAATGGAAGAAACAGCATAACGGTACTATAGTAGGCATATTCTGTTAAATGGTCGCCGCAGAAATACGCAGTAAATAAAAGAAAGTATATAAAAAGTAATTGTGTGCAGATTTTGGTGACAATATTTGGACAATCCGAAGTCCAGGCGGAATACGGAACGTAACGTAACCACCGCAATAGTAAAATGTACACTTACTGAGGCAGGAGAGCATAAAAATAGTCCCTCCGGGCACAGTGATTGTTCCAAGTTTTTTCAGGCAATAAAGTCTGAGAGAGCTTATGTTCGAGAATCGAGCTTTGTTTCCTGTCGCAAGAAATGTCCACGAGTTTGGTTATCAGCCACGCGTCGGGCGTGACATTCAATTGATGACGGTTCCTCAAAATCCTCAGTTTTGTTTTGCACGTTCAACAACTGGAACACGGAACACGGCAAAATGTCTTCATAACCCTCACAGAGTTCAAAGGAAGAACAATAAACACTTCCTTCGGTGTCATACCGCTGGGAATGACAATTTTATTCAGATTCCCTCTCTTCACACGCATAACCAGGCGGAACGCAAATAAAAAACAACTATCAGTTTCGCATGTAATTCTGCAAATAATTATTTAAATCGTACAGACACGGTGTGCCAACGACCATTTCGGTATGTGTGTACGCAGTTTCGGGATCGTATTTTAGGGGCTACCTGGGAATATCTATGCTAGAGTTTCCGAGGCCGCTTACTTCTTTCCCTTCTTCTCCGAGCCGCCACCTCCACCGGGGGCGTTGTTCTCGTTCTCAGCAGCATCCTTTGCCTTCTTGGCGCGAGCACCGAAGAAGCGTGCGTGCAGACGAGCCTGACGGATGGCCTGGAACGCGCCGAACTTCTTCTCCTCGTCGCTGAGCTTCGCGAACGTCACTTCCGGTTTCTCGTTCGTGATCGGCATCACCGTGCCCTGCAGCTGCTTGGCCAGCTTGCATTCCTCCTCCGTGGCATCACCCTTGCGCACCTTCTGGCGCGGATGAATCGGGAACAGAATCAGCTTGCTGCGGTACTCCTTCAGACGCTGAATGTTCTGCTGGCAGCTTTCGACCGACTTGTTTTGGCGACGCGGATCCACGGCAACACCGATGGTCTGGGCGAATCGCTTGGTCAAACCGGCACCCTAAAA
>NW_026457293.1:0-1878 GCF_943734635.1 Anopheles cruzii | reverse complement strand
CGCGGCATCCGACTGGCACCCGGCATCATCAATCATGAAACCGGCCGAGGTCTATACTTTGGCACCCCGCCGGGAAGTTACATGCCAGGCCTATCGATACTCCATCAGAGGCTCCCGCCGTCACTGGGCGCACTGGCGCGCGCGGTATACGGGCGCCCAAGATTGCGGCCAGCACGCCACGGGGACACGATCTATCTTCGAATCTTATCGCCCATAAGCATCGTCTCGCCACGTCCGGCAAGGTGCCGCCGGCGATATCTGACCCTAGCCGGACGACTTCCTGAGAGTTCCATCGAAGCGCAGTGTCTCCCGTGTGGTTGCGCTTTGGCTGGTGATATCTTATCTTAAAAGTATTCTTTCCCTCGGAGCGGATCATCCATCTGGCGGACCGAAGATGGGCTCGGTTGGGCACAGAAAAAAAACCCAACGCTCCTGGTTATAGCCGGCAGCACAGATTCATGGTTTCCGGAGTCCAGTCCGGAGTCCATCCGCCAACCACCAGAAGCTGACGAGAACCGAGGTGGATCGATCGTTCCGATCGTTATCGCCAATTAGTAGTGGACTACAAAATGATTCATGGACCGGAGTGCGCTACCATTCTTGTGTCGTACACCGGCCGCGTCGACCGGGATCCGTCAAGGAAGCTGATCCAGCAGACTGATCGGTAGCTTTGTGGCCGGTGGTGGCTACCGAACTTCCAGCGCGGCCAGCGTTTATGGAGTGCGGTCTCGTAGGCGTTCGGTAATTGGTCCCGAAAACGGCCGTCTCGTCGCGAGGGCGTCCGAAACGGAGCTAATCATTTCCCGGTCCTCGTTCCGCCTGAAAGGAGTCGGGAGTTTATGGGACCCTGGAACGCCAGATTGTGGGGGCCGAACCGTACCAGAAAATTTGCATACCGCCTCGAAGTCCGGGAGTCGACGCTCGCTGCTCGCTTTTTAGCGATACCGCGCAGGAAAATTGATTGGGCCAATTAGTGCGTAAAGGGAAACACCGAGCGAAATCCGGGCTTTCGGGACGACCCGTGAAGATGACCTCCTGCCGGCGACGGAGTGCTGGGGCCCTCCTTCGGAGCCTGTCCAACTTCTGTTCGCCACCCCAGCTCCGGACTGGACCGCTGACCTTTTGGCGCTCGCACTGCGAAGCTCCCACAGCACTGGAACTGGAACTTCTCCCCAAACCGCGGATATCTGGATCCCGCGTCCCGGCTTGTACCGAAAAGCGCCCTGCCCGGCGCAATCGAGCGCCGTGCGGGGCAATTAAACGCTTGTAACTGGATCCATTAGCTCGGAAATAAATTAACCGCAGCCCGCGGATACCGGGTGGACCTGCGGTGCGCGTACTCCACGCACCAGGACGCCACGGCCACGGGTTGGCCGATATTGTTTATTTATGTTCGAGCGCACTTTTCGGTTTACGTTGCGCGTACGTTCCGCGCGCAAGTCCGCACGCCATAAATGCGGTCGATCCGCAAGCCTTTGGCGCCGACGGTCCGTCGTCGGCCGCCCATCGATGGCGCCAGCAGCGGCCTTTGGGGGCTTTGCTTTAAAATGATAAAAGTTATCACCCCACCAAGGGAGAGAGAGAGAGAGAGCGAGCGAGAGGTGACCGATTATCGGCCGATCCTGCGAAGGACACCTCGCGGACGGGTGCGTTACCGTAAAACGAGTTGGGCGCGTGTGCCTCACCGGACCGGCCCAGAAACGGCCGATGGCGGGGACGATAAAATGTCAATAATTTGTGGCGTCTCGCTTTCGGATTTTTTGGGGTGTGTTTGGCGGTCACCGGTCGCCGGTGACTTTCTCCTGGACGAGTGCCGCCCGGCGGGCTGCAAGGACGTTGGAACGACCCTGCGCTCCGTTACCGGTGCCAGGCATCGGG
>NW_026457292.1:0-1878 GCF_943734635.1 Anopheles cruzii | reverse complement strand
TGGCGGCTTGTGTTTCCCGTCCCGCGAGTGATTGTGGCCGGTCCGAGGAGACGACGCCACCACCGGGACCGACGACGCCAGCAAAAAACCGCAGCGATCGCAGTGGTCCAAGGGTCACAGTGAAAAAAAAGTGGCCATAGTGAAAAAGACGAATCTGCCGTTTCGATTCGGCGGCTCGGTGTTTCCCGCCCCGCGAGTGATTGTGGCCGGTCCAAGACGACGAAGCTACCACCGAGGGACCGACAACGCCAGCACCGGATAAACGATTGCAGTGGTCGTGATAGTGAAAAAGGACTCCTCCGCCGCTCCGATTCCGCGCTTCGTGAGATAGACCCAGCGAGTGATTGTGGCCGGTCCGCGAGACGAAGCCGCCACCGTGGGATCAACGTCAGCCGCGAATCGTAGCGTTCTAGTGTGCGTAATCCTGCCTGCGAGTGATTGTGGCCGATCCACGAAGATGAAGCTGCCACCGAGGATCGGGATCGACAGCTAGCAGCGAATGAGAGCGATGGGAGTGAGAGTGCAGAACTAAAGAACGTGACGAACTGCCGCTCCGATTCTGCTGGCGTGCGTTCCAGCCTCGGAGTGATTGTGGCCGGTCTAGACGGACGAAGCCGCCACCGGAAGGATGGACGACGCCAGAGAGGATCGCAGTGATTGCAGCGGTCTGCAGAGTGTGTACAGTAATACAAGACGAATCTGCCGCTCTGATTCGGCGCGCTTGTGTGTTCCGGCCTGCGTGTGATTGTGGCGGTCTGCGAGAGACGACGCTGCCCCGACGGGTTCAAGGGCGCAAGTAGCGAATCGGAGCGAGTGTAGTGGTCTGTGTACTAAAACGTTTCGTTACCGAATAAACGATAAATTCGGACATTAAGTAATCCGCCGCTTTGACTCCGTGGCCGGTGTGTTCCTGCCTGGAGTGAAGTGAAATGAACACAGAAACGTGCAGTTGGTGCAGGAGGGCACTCGGGTACGAGTACGCTAAGTGCGAAAAGTGCAGACTTTCGGTCCACATCGCGTGCGTAAAGGACGATGACACGGTGTGGGCAAGCCGGTGGCAGTGTGAGAGTTGCCGAGCGGCACACCCAGCAGCCACGCACTTTGGCGCACCCACTCGAAGCGACGCGATGCCGGCGCGGCCATCGAGAAAAGAATGGCCCGCCAAATCAACGACGTCGCTGAGGCGCGAGGCTCCTCCAGAACGGGAGCAAGCAAGTAGACGGGCGCGCCGCGCGTCACCCGTGCAGAAACAGCCTGAACTGCTCGAAGCGCTCGAGAAGCTGGAAAAGCAAAGCCGGGAGCTACGCGATGCGCGCACCAAAAACAACGCGCTACACGAGCGGCTCCGGCAAGCGGAGCAGAAGCGTTCTGACGAGCAACTGCAAAATCGGAGTGAGATGCAGCAACTGTCCGTGCTGCTGGGAAAAATGGTGGGCACGGTGGAGGAAGGAACGAGTCGGATGTCCGAGGAGAACGAGCTTCTCAAGGACGAAAACAACGCGCTACACGAGCGGCTCCAGCAGGCGGAACAGAGGTACTCCCACGAGCAGCTGCAAAGTCGGAAGTACATTCAGCAACTGGCCGCGGTGCAGGAACAAATTATGGGCGAGGTGAAAGAAGAAATGGATCAGCTACGCAAGGAGAACGAGCTCCTCAAGGAACAGTACGAAGCGCGGTTGGCGCGCTATGATGAGGAAATTGCCGACGTGGAACGCGAAGCCAAAGAGACGATCGGTAGGCTCGGCCGAGCAAATGCACAGCTTACCAATCAGCTGCATCAGCTGATGACATGCCAGGCCAAGCCCATAACCATCGCCGGCCTCGGGGCGGCTACCTTGGAGAAGGAGGCGAGCGAAAGGCCCCGCACGGCCAACGTGA
>NW_026457291.1:0-1879 GCF_943734635.1 Anopheles cruzii | reverse complement strand
AACTAAAATGTGTCCTCAGGAATCACCGCACCGGGTGGGGCCGGGTTCAACCGTGCGATGGCTGGCAAGGGAGTTGTAGCTTCACGTTCAACGTATTAGTGCCACCCGAAAATGGGGTGCGCAAACCTTTTAATTTCAAAATGATGCATTTTCAACACACACACACACACACCAATGGGAGTCTGTGGTTTCGTGATTATTATAATGGCTTTCACTAATTTGAATGATGTCGACGAAGAAAAATGAGCGCTTTCGAGCAGAAGGCAGACTGATAATGTGGCACAAACACGCCGGCCAAGCTCTGAGACGTCAACCGGATGATGGATGCACGTGCATTCCAATGCATTGGGGCTGCACATTTGTGTGCAGATACTGGTGTATCGTTTGCCCACCCCCACCCGGTGACGGTTGATAAGAATGTTGAGCCCGAAACCAAAATTATACCCCGAAAGTCAAATCAAGGTTTGGGGATCAGGGTTTGGGGATGATAAATGAGCCGCATTTGGAAGCCGCGGTTGTGTGCGAAACTCATCAGTCACCATTCGGAACATCCTGTGCGCATTTGCCGACGCTCCTGGACAGATCTATCATCTGTTTTTGCATAATTAGAAAGAATGTTGTGCGAGTGAAAATAACAACGCATTTCAATCATCCACGGATCCATCAGTGCGCATCGCGTATGCTGTTCTCGGAAGCCACTAAAGTGATTGAACTGTTCCTGGAGTTATACTGCACTCAACTCAAAAAAATAATTAACGTTCACTGGAAGCGCCTATCAATAACAGCAAAATGTAGTTAAAATACTCCGGGCGAATACGCTTAAATACGCTTATCGAATCTACAAACTTTCTCCGGAAACATTGGGCATGGACAAATGTAATGTCTTTTAAAACCCTGTTGCTATTAAAAGTAATCGGAATGTGGATTTTGTAATTTCGTTGCACGTTAATTTAATTCATTTCACTGTACAGTTAAGTCCAGTCGCCTTCCGACGCGAAACACGATATAAATGTATGGAATGGAATGTGGAACGTTCGCGTACGAATGGCACCGAAACCCGGGGCCGTAGGGCCGGGGCCGGGCTTTTAAATCGCCAAAATAAATATCATCTAAAAGAGATTGAATTTCCCAATTAATCGAATGAATTCCGAACGTGCCTAAAACTGGCCCACCGTCAGGCCAGGCATTATAAATGGAAATAGGAGTTCCCTCGCCAACGCCGCTGCCGCCGCCGAGTATTAAATTAATTCGGAATGAGCTTCAATTGTATGAAAATTCAATTTGGCCTCATCTAATTTCGGTGCACTTCGAGCGAGTTTTAGGCGAAATTCAAAAGCAAAACTAGCCCCCCCCGGAAGGCTGACCACACGGGGGCCAAGACCTGTGCCTTGTGCCGTTCTGTCACCGTCTTCAGCCTACCCGGCCAACATCAAAAAGTGAGCCGTTCAATATTAATTAACAGGCGCCTGCTTTTTGCGATTCCGGCGTTGGGCGCTGTCGTAGCCGTGACGCCCTTTCCCATAGTCCTTTCGGTGGGCTGTGGTTTGCAAGGCGATCCGTACCGAGCGACCCCTATTCGCCTACTTCGCTCGCAACATCTATATATATAAAAGAGTACCGCGTTATTGTTATTCTCTTCAGAACTCAAGAACGGCTGAACCGATTTGGCTGAAAATTGGTGTGGAGGTAGCTTAGATCCAAGGGGGTAACATAGGATACTTTTTATAATCCGATCGCGTCACAATGAAGCCACAATACGCACAATGTGTTTTTCTCCCCCCCCCCCCTCCGCTTTCCCCATCCAAATAAGGTCGACGCGATCTCTCCCGCTGAGGCGGCATCGACAAACGATAGACAGAGAGCGAAACAGCAAGCAATT
>NW_026457290.1:0-1881 GCF_943734635.1 Anopheles cruzii | reverse complement strand
TCTGTGTTTGAAACGTTGTTCCCGTTAAGGGCAGAGTCTCGGACAGTGGGTTAGTGATCATTATGCTGCAAGCCTTCCAATGCTTTCTTGCGATAACGGTCACCCACCTAAACACAACACGAAAACATTTCATGGCAATACGGATAATAAAAAAATATTGAAGTCCTTTACGAGATAGCCTACATAGGACGTAGCCATCAAGATCAAACACCTGGATCATGTTTGATAGATGTTAGCTCAAGAGACGAATGTAAGCCATTAAAGCTCAAAGTCTGTATAATACGAAAGAAAAAAAAATTTTTGGTAGATAGTTGATTAGTCATGAAATTACAAATCAGCTCTTTCCCTGCATTTTAATTATGCGTGTTCGGGATCGTTTACTGTGCTGCAGTTCCTCAAGTTTCATCGTGTTTTGCGTGAACAATGTTGATTAGTACTACCTTCCCTCCCAAGATTTCCTTTGCGTTGTGAAGCCCAACCTTTTACGGGCGGTCTGCAATATTATGTAAGTGGCTCGAAGCATTGCGAGTAGAAAAAAAAACAAATAAAGATAAACCACTTAGATAAGAGACAGAGCAAGAAAACACGTGTCTAAGGGATAGAGAGAAAGAGAGAGAGAGAGAGGGAGTTGGCGATCTTCAATAAGTCTATTTTTTGTACCCAGCACTGCTGGTACTTGTTAAAGGACAACTACCGTCCTGATTCCTGGTGCAGTGAAAAGGTTTGATGACGAGGAATTGCAGCAGTTGTTGGATGCCGACCCAACGCAAACAGAACAAAATTGGACATAAACATTGAAGCAGCAATTTTACATTGTTTAAAAGCCATAGGACGGATCGGAATGAGTCTGAAGGCACGGCTAAGACATATTACAACATGCTAACGCTCATATCGTTCTTGTCTTGAAAGATGCAAAAGAGCTCCTAATTGTGAGACGTTAAGGCCCTTGCTATATTTTCCAGACCCATTTCCATCAGATTATTGCCTTTTTGCTTCAATGGGACGTGCTCTTAGAGAACAACGCTTCCAGGATTTTGAAGATGTTGAAAAATTGATCGACGAATGGTTTTCGACGAGACAAAAACAGTTTAATTGGAAAGGAAATTGATGGTGTGTAATGATAATAATGATAATGATAATGTAATACTGAAATCTGTGTTGATTACTGAAATAAATATGAACAATCATAGAAATATTACACAATACTGTATTTTTGGCGTTAGACTAGATACAAGTCGCAATCAGGCGTTCTTACAACTTTTTGATCCGCCGCTGCGTGAAACTAACATACGCAGTTCTGAGCAGAGTGAGTAGATTCATACCGAACAATCCAACGATGCAGCCAACAACGTTCGGTATAGGATAGACCTGCCACGGTCGATCCCAGTCCAGCGGAGCAGCTACGGACGCACCCCATGCTCCCACGATCACTCCAATGCAGTTATTTTTGAGCATGTTAAGGTAGCTGTTTGCGACGATACACTTCAGCTCGAGCGATTCCGATAGCAGCAGTTTATATGTTAACGAATGTCCAATTAGCAGCATAATTGGGAAGATCGTCACTGTAGTTAATGTGAAGGACAGGGAAAGTGTTTCTTCGTATTGCAGAAGCGGTGCTCCAAGAACCAGACAAACGAATCCGAAGAACAACACAGCCAAGGCAATAAGCAGTGTTGAGTGAAACAATTGTTTCCATTGAATACGAACGGCTTTGCTCTTGCTCGAAAACAGTCTTCCGGAAGTGATGTTGTGATCATTTTTCGCACTACTGTCCAATCGGAAGGCATATTTGATGTAGAAATGCTTAAGTAATTCCGAAATCGGAAGAACCAACAATACCATCGAAGAGCAACACTTTCCGACATCGTACAATTTCTTGCT
>NW_026457289.1:0-1881 GCF_943734635.1 Anopheles cruzii | reverse complement strand
TTTTTTTTGCCTGCAGTTGAAGATATGTGGTTTCAGCCGGGCAACGAACCACACAACACGGGACTTTGATGGGCATATCATTTGGCGCGTTTTGGTGATGTCAATTGGCCAACAAGATCATGCGATTTGACACCGTTGGACTTCTCTTGTGGGGCTAGGCTAAAGATTGTGTTTATGCTGACAAGCCTGCAACTATAGAGCATCTGAAAAATAACATTCCCAAAGTTATGGCCGAGGTAACGAGGTGTCGAAATGATAGCGACTGTATTAGAAAGTCAAATGCCGCTATTAGGTCTCGAAAAGTGAAGATCTACCAAATAGCTCCCTTCGTAGCAAACACTTATCTACTACAGAGAAGCCGGATTTTCGCTTCAACGAACCGACCAAGTTCCGGTACCAGACAAACCCAACCGTCACAAACCATGGCGGTGTTTAGCCAACAAACAACCCATTTAACCTTCTAATTCCCTTCCATCTCTCTCTCTTTCTCTCGATCGTGCTTTCTGTCTTCAGGTCCTTTGGCAAATAAATTCCCACCGAGCAATGTGTTGTAACGACAAATTGAAATTGATTTTTTCGCCTTCCAGCCAAGAACGTGTGTCGGAAACCTTGGCGGGCTTGGCGGGTCGGCGTCGGGTTTTCACAGCGCCGCCTCAGCGGTCGGTGGTCCCGGTCCCGGTCTGGTCCCGGTCGTCGCCGTAGACAAATTTGCGTCACATTCCGCGTGCGGCGACAGGTTTGGAGCATAACTCATGTACAAATGAACTGTCGGCTGGCTGGCCCGCGTCCCGTGCTCCCCGCCCAGCAGCAGGAATGTTTGTTGGGAGGGTGAATTAAAAAGAGATTGTGTTTAAAATTCCTACAATCAGCGCCACTTCAGGCGGGACAGGCCAAACACCTGCCAGCGGCGAGCTGCCACCGGCACCACCGATCGGTACCGATCTCTCCCTCTTTCCCTCTCCCTGTCTCTCTGTCGCTCGCTCAGACCACAGCCTGGGAGTAAGTTCCGTCGGGCTTTCCTCGGTCACCACCGCACAGTAACGGGTTTGGGCGGATCAGAGGCCCACAGTGTTGCCGTGGCAGTGATTAAAGTTGGTGGCTGCAGAGCATAAGGCAACGCGGCGCAAAAAACAGGCGCAAAGAACGGAAAACAACTTGAACGGGTGAAATGAATTCCACTCATCGATACCTCTCGCTTGCCCGCTTCCCGGACGTCCTACATCGCTGCGGAGTGAATCTTGGCGATCTCTAGCTTAATGATCAGTTCGAGCGGCCCAGCAGCAGCAGCAGCAGCAGAATGATGACGAAGATGACCGGAATGATGACGGCGTCGATTGGTCGACGTTGCCAACCTTTTTGCGACCGTCTGCCTCGGCTTGCTGGGTGACCGCGGGACCACATCAGGCTCCCGCTTTGTTGGCTTTCAGGAACAAGAATCAATATTTTCCCCGCCGCATACCGTGTCGGCGCGCATCCACCCGCCCCGCCGATTATCCCTCGTTCTCGCCGCGCAGGGTTTAAGGAGCATAACGCGTAACGACCGAGGGCACCAAATAATGCACCTCCGGTCGCCGGATTCGCCGGCCCTAGGATGGCGCCTCCGAGGATGCGCTCTCGCAGGAGGGGGCCGACGAGAGTGTGGGCCGGCGACAGTGTGGATCGCAACATCGCAACTCGCTGGGAACATGCTGGGATTATGCTCGGTAAGTGGACCAGCGGGGCCAATGTTGGGGTGCGCCTTTTTCCCAGAAATCGATTCGCAGCCGGCCGAGGTGCGCGCAGCGGAGTGGATAGGTTTCGAGAGGTTCAAATGAGCCCATTACGGCCCTGCACGGCCCCGACCGGCCGAAGGATAAGCCAGAGCACTGCGCCGCCGCCGCC